>NC_068990.1:2514785-2517165 GCF_001194135.2 Octopus bimaculoides
GAGAGATGCATACATACTTAAATGGATGCATACATACATACATACATACATACATACATTCATGCATGCATACATACATACATACATACATACATACATACATACATACATACATACATACATGTATTTAATTGGAAAGACAATTTTGATAAAAAGAAATGCTTGCTCTACTGCAGAAGAATTGAAAAGTAAATAAATTCTGGCGATAATATCCTGCAGGAATTAGCGAAAAGAGCGGAAGCAAGTTAGCGTGAAAGCCAGCAATTGCTTGAAAATATATGAACTAAAACTAGGTAGCAGAGTTTTGGTTTTAGGTGTAAGCCCGGAGACTTCTACGAAGTCGTTTCCCTGCGGGAATTATCAGCCAGATATCTCTTCAATTAAAGTAATATCTTAAAAATAAGAAACGGCGTATTTGAGAATATAGCCTGAGGAGAACTGACAAAATCTATTAAGAAAGAAGATATAGTGACAGCCAGAATGCAACATTATAGAAGATCGGGCGCTTAACAACATCAGCATCAATAAAGGAGATAATACAATGCTACAAGAAAGACTAGCATCAACTTGATATAAGGCAAATATAAGAAAGTATGACTCATATGATTTCAAGCTGGCAATCATTCAAGTCAGGAGAACCTTTCAAGTCACGGTAACGGTACACAATTTCGACATGTACGCTGTCGGGCTTTCGTGTAAGGGTGTATATAATACAGTATAAAAGAATGACTTGATTAGGATGCAATGCGACATAGCTCTTCAGATTTCTAAAGAGATTAAATAGGTTTGTCTAGGTATCATATCATAGCACTCATTAAATATATCTGTACTCTGACAGAAATATGGGGAAAGAATAATTAAATCTCAAGAGTTATCTAACTTTATTACAGCTACGTCCACCATACGTATGATGTATTAACTATTAGCGACAAAAAAGGATTAGCTGAAAAAAAAAAGATGCAAAAATATTTCAAAAGCTTTGTAAGTATTATCCCATGGGAAAATATCGGTATATCAATCAACACATGAAAAATCGCCCAACTTATTGCAATAATTAAAAGTAGCGTCTGGGAATGGATTTTCATAGAGTCCAATCGCTATTTGATTCACTAAGGGTCAAATGCTAAAAGTGCCGTCGAATATTTCCCGAGCAAAACAGTTCAAATTTATGGACCAAAGGAGAAAGGAGAAATCGAGTGATGAATGACACAAAGCCTTCCGCCACTGTGTTGTGTGACACTAAGTTATAACAAAAACAGTGAACCAATGCAAGTGGTAAGAAGCAGCAATCGAACGTGTTCTATATAAGTATGATTTCCGCTTACTGCCTGAATAACGAAAACGAATTACCATTGTACTGTTAACCATAGCACACGTGCTCGATAGAAAAATCACCAATTAATTCGGTGGGGAAAATACATCAAATTACTTTGATGATATGAGAGTTAATAACCAGTAATACCTTACGATTAATACGATGTATGATACAGAGTAGATTAGATGAACGGCGACATAAAAATACTTAAAAATTAATGAACTAAACGAAGAACACATACATACACTGCTATAAATCAATATTTATCATGCATTACATTAATATTTAAGCCAACGAAATGACAACAATCAGTTACTATGTATTTAGATACTTTAGCTCTTCAAGAAATAAATTACATTTGTACTATTGTCAACTGGAAAGTAAATGAACTAGAATAATTCTTTAAGAAAACATTAAGATATAATTACTACGTCGTGATTCATCATTCAAATGCTTCTAGAGAAATTATGAATGTAAGCTGCTTTTCCTACCATCATGAAAGTTTGCTTTATTGTTGAAATAAAGGTTATGCATATTTGATATTTTCTCGATTCTCTTTATTATTTCTTGTAGCCCAGCTTCAGTCAAGGCAAGTAGAACAGTATCGTCTGAATACTGTAGATTAGAAATATGCATACCATGTATTCCAATGTCATCTTATTCCTATATTACTTCCCGCATTATCCACCTAATGTCGGCACTAACGGACTCCTTTCTCATTATTTACTCGAATACAGGACTCCTGTGACATCGAAAGCTGCTTGACGAGCCTAATGAGGTGTTTTGGAATGTCAAGATTAGACAAGAAGCACCACATGTGGCCATAGTTTGCTCAGTCAAGGGCCTTTTTTGTAGTCAACGTAGCAAAGGAAAATTGTAAGGGTGGGTGCTGTGCTTTTGTTTTCCTCAATTCGTGAGAGACCCGAACAGGTTGAATTGTTCAAGTAACTTCGAGCCCAAATTTCTGGCGAAGTCACATGTAAGAAAGAATTTAGGACAAGGCTAGCTGTGGCAAGGCCGTCGATGGGCAAAGGTTTTCTACTATAACCTCGGGCCGACCAAAGC
>NC_068990.1:2517265-2519463 GCF_001194135.2 Octopus bimaculoides
GGTATAATGGGCTTTGTATATTTTAACCAGTGTCACTTTGATGATATGCATTGCACTCTCACTCAATAATAATAATCATGATAATAATGATAATGATAATAACGATAATAATGATAATGATAATAATAATAATAATAATAATAATAATAATAATAATAATAAATAATAATAATAATAATAATAATAATAATAACTAATAATAATAATAATAATAATAATAATAATAATAATAAATAATAATAATAATAATAATAATAATAACTAATAATAATAATAATAATAATAATAATAATAATAATAATAATAATGATAATAATAAATGCTTTGATGCAAATATTCTGGTTAGTACCACAGATTTACTTGTCAGTTGTTTGACCTTAACTATTTGAGTATGTACATCTCCGATCCCGAGATGAAGTAACGGGGGAGCATCCTAGCCATGTGTTGAGAGGAATTCTTTGAGATTTCAACAATTCACCTCTTGGAACATGAGTGTTTTGTTCATCATCTTAAACAAACCTTATTCACGGACATTTGGGCACAATGGGCTAATCGACCAGAAGAGAATTCTAATTACGCTCCACTTGCAAGTTCATGCGCTGTTTACCGTGAAAAAAGATCACCATGTCACGTACTTATGGTTGTGATGCATATGCCTGGTGTATCCTTATCAGACGTGTAGTCTTAATAGGTATAGTAATATTAATAATGATGATGATGATGATGATGATGATGATAATAATAACAATGATAATAATAATAATAGACATTTGGGTGCTTAACGAGTCGTTATTTTGTTGACTCCGAACGGGTGAAAGTCAAAAACGATTTTGTGGGCAAAACTGCAGGAACTGCTGCTAAACCTTTTGTCCGGCGTTCAAGCGAATCTACCAACTCTTCAACAGCAATGAAGCAACAACAATGATAAAATAATAATGACAAACATGATGATAATTCTGATGTCTAGGAAAAGTGATGACAAGGAGGTAGTCGTAGCAGCCACCACAGCAGCAACTTTGACAATTGCAGCAGCAGCAGCTGTAGTTGTTGCAGCAACATCAGCAGTAGTAGCAGCAACAGCAGCAACCGCAGCAAGAGTAGTAGTAGTAGTAGTAGTAGTAGTAGTAGTAGTAGTAGTAGTAGTAGATGAAAAAAACCAATGATGATGATGATGATGATGATGATGATGATGATGATGATGGTGATGATGATGATGATGATAATGATGATGATGATGATCATGATCATAATTATGGCGACGTCGATAGCCATGCTGATAATGGTGTAGACAATAATGACAATTTTTCAAATTGATATCTTTTAATACTCGCTCGATGCCACGAATTATTGAAAGAGACATTCGAACACGTTCAATGTCTCCATTGATGTATGAGTGTATGTATGTGTGTGTGTATGAATGTTTGCACGAATGTTTCTATGAGTGTTCGTATGCACCAATGATAGATATATATATGATAGATGTATATATATATATGTATATATATATATGTGTCTGTGTGTCTGTGTGTGTCTGTGTGTATGTATGTGTGTGTGTGTGTGTGTGTTGATATGTATAGTATGCACGTGTGTATCTATGTTTTAATGTGTGCAGGTTCGGGAAATTTTCAACATGTTGAATGTTCATTCTCAATTTGTTCTCTGAAAAAACTATTTGTAATTTCTTCTGACGTTTGGGAGATTAAAATACTGAAAAGTCTATTATTGAATCATTTCAAGTTTTGTAAACAATGTATGGATATAATGAATTTTATTTCAGTCAATACAGGTGCAAATTTATTTCCATATTCTTCAATGGTTTTTCTTTTAATTTGTTTCCTTTTCTTATTCTGTTCCAACATAATTGAGTTGAGCAAGTCTATGCAATGAGTTAGCAAAAATAGTATAGAGTAAAATTAGAGAGCTTGAGTCAACAGCAACATGGGAATACCTACATTAGAATTTCAAAAATTCAAATAACTACTGCAGAAAAGTAGACGGCAATATGTAAATCTATTGCTACAGAGAAAATCACACACTCTCACATGAATACATAAATGTACATATATATGTAAATATTTATGTAATTAAATTATACATATTCCTCTAAGTGTATACACACACACACACACACACACACACACACACACACACATATATATATATATATATATATATATATATATATATATATATATATA
>NC_068990.1:2519903-2523305 GCF_001194135.2 Octopus bimaculoides
CACACACACACACACACACAAATATATATACAGACACAGATACATACACGTACACACACACACACACACACACACACACACATATATATATATATATTTACACACACACACGCTTATATGCACTCATAGAGAACTTTTCAATTCATCTTAAAATATGTAGTCGTTTGCATCTACCTAAGAAATTTTAAAATATAATACTGGTGGCAAATCGACTAGAAGAGCAGCAAAAAAAAAAACACTATAAGAAAGCGTATTTAGAAAGTTATACCCACACATGTATACAAGCATTTTCCTGTGCAACAACAGCAACAACAGTAATGTTAATAATATAATGATAATAAAAATAGTAGTAATCATAATACAATATATGATAATATACTACTACTACTACTACTACTACTACTACTACTACTACTAAACACGCACATACACTTGTAAATATGAGCGTACAGCATCTATGAATATGCATTCTTGCATTTTTTTCAAGTTTTACAGTTGATTTGCCGCCGGTTATTACATTCATTTATATACTTTTACGTTCTGAGACATGCTTGCTTTAATATAGATCAAGCACCCAAGCGTACTTACTCATTCACGGATACAAACACGTACACTGAACTACATACGTATATATCCACACAAATAAATTTGTTGGAATTATACGATAGAAAAAAAAAATGAATTTTTTCAATGCTTGATGTATATTATGTTCCCAATATATTTTCTTTCTATTCATTTTTGATAGACATATTTTACTCTGAATTCATGTGAGGAGCTGTCGGAAAAGCCGTGAGCAGATTTATTACAATATAGCATGTCAGTTTTCAGATGAAAGTGTGTTTACTTGGATACAAGAGGTTAAGATTAATATATATTATAGAATTACCATTCATTCAAATGGATTATTCACAAAAGAAAAAAAAACCTGTCAAATGAAGTCCTTGATATATAAAAGGATTAATTCAGTAGATTAAATATATTCACCTAAATGTTGGAGATGATCAAAGCATAATAAAAAAGAGCAAACATCGATTCCTAACGTAGGAGGGATTTCTTGAATTTAATGAAGGCATTTACATAATTCCATCATATACAATGCATGTGGTCCCTCTTATATCTTGTTTCAGAGACTAGCTGTACTATTTAATCGAAGAGGTACAAGAACCTTTTTTGATGTAAGATAGTTTCTGAGTGGATTTTCTAAAATGTCCATATAAGTTTGGTGTATAAGGTAAAAATCCAAGAAGTTTACAACTGTAAAATTTACCATAATTATTATTTTCATTCTGAAGTTGTTACGTAACTGTATTACGTATTTCTGAATCTATCACGTTTGTGCCAATTCATTGTCGGAGACATAACTGCACTGCGACTCATTTGAAGACTAAAGATGTGAATTTGTGAGTGAGTATGCTTGGAATGTATAGCTCTATAATGCTGCATAGCCTATGTCGTTGTATGCACCTATGCTGAAGCCAGATGTATCTTCTGAGTACGATTTTCTTATCGAAATGATGTCTTTATCGGAAAGTAGGATTTTCCTTCCGTTGTGCATAGTGTTTCTTTTCTCTCTTTTATGGTATCAAAGCTGATAACGAATTGCTAATATGCAATGAATAACGTCTAAGAGACAGAAAGGTAAAACATTACTTCGAAATGGATAAATTTGGATTTATTTTTCTCCGTGATTTTATTTAACCATTTAATTGCTGTATAGCTATTTTTAAAATCCTGAAGATTAATTGTTTTTCGTATATTAACTCCAATTTTGCAAAATTATTTTCTTCTTGATTAGTCGTATCTGGGACGTTATGAGGTTGGAATCCTTTATTTAATGCTTGGAGTAATTTTTTTTCTCTTTTTTTGAGGTAGGATACATACTTTGTGTTTGGTTAGTGTTGCTAGTTTGATATCTACTTTAAATCCAGTTCCATTAGTTTTATTTCTCCAATATCACATTATAATGTATATTTTGGAATTCCTATAATTTTTGGTCATATTCTGTATCGGTGTAGTTGTTTGCGGATATTACTTTCATATTTCTTTTTGTTTTTAACTTTTATTAAAGGAATATAATTATTAACAGAATGTTTAATATTAGTCTCGAATTTCAATTTACTTTGGAATGAGTCAATTTTCATACAAAATTTAGCTTTTATAATGTCGGATTCAAAGTTCAATAAACATTAATATTTGATGGGAGGTTACACGTTTCGATAGCGCATTAGCATAGAGGGTCCTGCTGAATACCTAAGTCGTAAAACATTCTATTTTATCGAATGCCAATTATGACGACACCAAGTATCTCAAGTGAATTTCATGCATAAATTTGTGGGAAGGTATGTTGATACGTTAGATGAAAGAAGTAGCTTGTACAGGTTTATGTTGATTGAAATATTATCTCGGTTCAAGCAGAGCGCTTCATGTATATATACATACATACATGCACACACACACACACACACACACACACACACACACACACACACACACACACACACACACACACACACACACACACACACACACACACACACACATACACTCACACACAGCTGCATAAATAAATAAATAGATTTTTTAATCAGTTGGACACATTAAGATAATTTTACACAAATTCTCTAATAGATCAAGAAGAAGGAGAATGCCCATCTTGCTACTAATGTGACTCAGAATATATTGCATTTCTACGAATTGTATGGAGTCATAGCTTCTAAATGATTGCGGTTCACTTTTAATTTATTAGTGTTCTTCTTATCAGCTAGCAAATGTAAGGCTAGAGGATAGTGTCTGTTTAGAATGGATAGACAGAGTGAGTTGACATTTTATAGTTGGGTATGGTCATAAATATTGTCAGGATTAAGAACATATATAAGTAATTGTCTGTAAAGGAGGCTGATAGGGGAAGACACTAAATCAAGACGTTATTTAACAGTAAAAGAGGCAAGACTAATAAAACTTAAGATGTTAATACAGAGGAAATTATCATGGGATACAATGGATGATTGTATATAAACAATATTTTAATGTTGTATGAATAAAAAAAAATTAAGATCACTACAAATGATATCATAACCAGATTAAATAAACTGTGTGTATATACCAATTTTATATATGTACATGTATATAATATGCGTGTATGTTTCTTTTTGTGTGTGTGTGTGAGGGAAAGTGAGAGAGAGAGAGAGAGAGTGTATGTGTGTGTGTGTGTGTGTGTGTGTGTGTGTGTGTGTGTGTGTTTGTGTGTACGTGTATCTACATCAGATCAATTTTAAGGAGAATTACAAGATGACAAAAAGACATCTTTGAAAAATTAGTGAAGGAAAGAGTCTAATTTGCTTGAGGATATATATGAAATCAACCAAGTATAGATTTCGACAAAGTAAAATAAAAAAGGATTAA
>NC_068990.1:2524634-2525855 GCF_001194135.2 Octopus bimaculoides
TATATATATATATATAATGCCCTTATATATATTATATTATCTCTAGAAAATTTAGCAAGTAATCACGAATACATATACAATTGCCATTGGTAAGTTATACATTCACACGGCCTGTTTCTTTCTGTATATCCTTTCTATCGAAGAGCGTAGGCACCAAACGTAAAGGACGTTCTCACTTCCCGAACGTTAAACTATTACATCTGTTTGTTGCTTACACACTCGTCTTCAGTTTTGCGTTTTTGTAAATTCTCACTATATATATATATGTGTGTGTGTGTGTGTGTGTTTGTGCATTCTTAAATATTGAGTAACGAAGCTATTAAAGTAAGCCTTAAAACGATATATATTACTTCAACTTATATACATGAAAGGATTTCCATGTAAACTTCATTTCTCTTTTTTTACTTGCTCAGTTAATTTGTGTCTTTCAAGTTTGAAAGAATTGATGTTCACGTTTGATAATTAAATTTGTTAATCAAAAGACTTACAATGTCTGTTTACGAAGTGAAACTTCCTCAGGGATTTTTAGTCTACTGAATTGAAACAGAATTATGTCTGCTCGTTCAGAAGCTAGTTAAAATTTCTAATCTTACTTTAATTCAGCTATTGAGCTGACGCCTAGCTGTTTCAACTACATGGTTAACGCCATTCTCCTAATACAGCATTCGTACAAAGATAGTAAGTATTCCTGTATATACAAACATGCATACACAACGCAATGATAGGCAAACATGTCTTATGCGTGCATGTATGCATGTATATATGTATGTATGTATGTATGTATGTATGTATGTATGTATGAATGTATGTATGTATCTATCTATATATCTATCTATCTATGTATCTATCTATCTGCTTATCTATACTGGTTGTCACAAAAGTATTAAAAGACATACATACATTCTTTGATAATAATAAAAATATGTTAAAAACAGTTTAAGTGTTAAAATCTATATATGCATTCTTTAATAATGATAAGAACATGTTTAAAACAGTTTAAATGAGAGCATTCAGCAAAACGTGTTTGGTATTATATATATACCCAGCAGGAGATATATTTAAGAATTTTGTAGTAAAGAAAGCTTATACAAAGCTTTATATTTTACTTTTGACCATCCTTTTCTAAATAAGTGAAACCGGTCAAGTGAATAAACATCTTTAAAATTGCATTTTCAAACCTTTTATATATAACTTTACTCTGTTATATATATATATATATAT
>NC_068990.1:2528093-2535328 GCF_001194135.2 Octopus bimaculoides
ATATATATATACGCATATATATATATGTGTGTGTGTGTGTGTGTGTGTGGTTGTGAGTGTGTCATGTTTTACAGTTTTATGGATTTAAATGAAAGAGTGAGATTATAAAGTTTAAAATGATTTCAATCTAACGAGTAAATATAAATATATACTTTTATTGTACCTGTAATATAACATGCTTAGTGGTAGTACGGACGAATAGGATCACTTGAGTGATACTATATATTATTATATAAATTGTCGCGTTGTTATTCGTGTCATTTTTGATATTCGTTATCTATATTCATAAACGTACGCAGAAGAAATCGCTGTAACATCGGGGTGAACCAGAAACAGCTTCACACAAACACACACGCGTTCGTGTGTACACACAAACATCTCTATATGTGTGGATTTGAGTGTGTTTGTACGTATATATACATATAAGGAGAAGCACTTACATATCTACAGTTGGGAGCTGTCAATGGATTGCAATCATTGTATTTGTAGACCCACTAATCAGACAAACTGATGTCATATTTGTTTTGCTTGGACAATTGTAAGCCTACACATGCATGGAAGACATAATTAGAAGCTTTCCAGGGAGCCACCGGAACTTTCCAGGAAGTCAAGGGAACTTTCCAAGAAGTTCCATCATCGGAATTTCCCAGGAAGACTTCGAACCTTTCAAGGAAGCCCCATCCTTAGACCTTTCCAGGAAGTTGGTAATCATCGGAGCATCCCAGGAAGTCCCATTTTCCAAACTTTCCAGCAAGTCCTCGGAACATTCCAGGAAGTAATTCGCATCCCCCTCCTCGGAAACTTGCGGGACGTAATCCGCCTCCTCACTTTCCTTGCAACTTTCCAGGAAGCATTTCCTCCTCTCGTCGGAACTTTCCAGGAAGAAATTTCTCCCCTCTTCGAACTCTCCAGGAAGTAATTCCTCCCCTCGTCCCTTTCATTGGAACTTTCTAGGAAGTAATTCGCTAACCCTCATCGGAACTTTCAGGAAGTAATTCGCAGCCCTCCTCGGAACTTTCCAGGATATAATTCTTCCCCTCCTAGGAACAATCCATGAGATAATTCGACCCTTCCTCGGAAATATCCAGGAAGTAGCTTATCTTTGAAACTTTCCAGAAAGCACCAGCCGTTGAACCTTGAAGTGCGCAGAACTTTCCAGGAAGTACCATCCTCGGAACTTTCCACGAAGTTCATATCCTAGGACCTTCCCAGGAAGTTCCCATCCTCGGATTTCCCAGGAAGTCCTTCGGAATTTCCAGGTAGTCATCAGAACCTTCCAGGGATTCCATGGAACTTTCCAGGAAGACATTGGAACTTCCCCAAGAAGTCCTTGGAACCTTTCAGGAAATCCATGGAACTTTCCAGGAAGTAAACCGTCGGAACTTTCCAGGAAGTTCCCACCCTTAGAATTTCGTATGAAAACCACGGAACCTCCAACGAAGTCCATCGGCAGATCTTTCCAGGAAGTTCCACCCTCGGAATTTCCTTGGAAGTCCTCGAGACTTTCCAGTGAGCCATCGGAACTTTCCAGGATGTAAATCCTCGGAACTTTCCAGGAAGTTCCCATCCTCGGAATTTTACTGGAAGCCCTCGGAACTTTCAACGGAGTTCCATTCTCATATCTTTCCAGGAAGTTACTCATCGTCGGAACTTCTCAGGAAGTCTCATCTTCGGAACTTTCCAGCAAGTCCTCGGAACATACCATGAAGTAATTTGCATCCCTCTTGTGTGTGTGTGTGTGTGTGTGTGTGTGTGTGTGTGTGTGTGTGTGTGTGTGTGTGTTTGTGTGTGTGTGTGTGTGTGTGCAGAGAGATAGACGGAGACAGAGAGTGACAGAGAGAAAATTAGCAGAGGGCTAAAGTTTAGAAATTGATCTTTACGCAACTCATAAATAAGGAAAAATTATTATGTATATTTTAATCATATGCATAAGCAGAAAACGAGCGATTTGCTGACTTTGTGAAATATTTCCTTTCCATTTAATCATTTCCAAGCTATTAAATAGTTATCAAATCAAATATAAACAACCGACAGAGAGAGAAGCAAGATACAAATTATAAAAGAGAGAGAGAGAAAGATATTCTGAAACAGGATTACAGAAATAGAAGAGACAAACAGCTAAAAACAGAAACATAAAAATAGAGAGGAGCATTTGATTGAAGGATACAAATGAAGTAGAGAAAAGAAGGAAAGACAAACTGAGAGATTGAAAAGAAAATTAGTCTAGACGATAATGATTAGTTTTCAAATTAATACTGGTTTGAAATTAATAATACTCTTTATTTACAGATATCTTTACAGATATATTGTACATAATCAAATATGTTCACATTTAAAGAAAATTTAGTTAAATGTTTGTGGTGTAAGAAATAAATACAAGATATTGACGTCTATAAAATGGATAGGCACACTGATTGCGCTTACTCATAGCAAATGCCCTATTAGGAAATACTAAAATAATAGTTAAATAAATATTGTACGAGAAATCAGCCTTATAACATTTAAAAAAAAATAATTCAACTGTGCTCTAGCATCAGCCAAATATAACTTTAAACTTTGGTATTTCATTACAACGTGAAGTGTTCAAGTGGATTTAGTAGTTTTATGAAGGGCTTTTTGTGGCTATAGATGAAGTGAGACCGGATCGTTAAATGGCTCCATTTAGTTTAACTGTTTAGGAAACAGAAATAATACTAGTCCAATACAAGAATTATCTGCCAAATACTACAGCAATGATTTTTTTATGGTTAACTGCTGTACTCAAAACTTTGATGCTCTTAGCATTTATTATTAATTCCTGGTGTTAGTGTCGCAGATTTGTTTTGTTGCGTGTTGCTAGCAGTATCTAGTGATACAGCCTGAAACCAACCCCCTGCCCTTCGATATTCTCATTCCTGGATAGGGCTGGGTGGGGTGCAGTAATATGCGTATTTGTATGTTCGATAGCGCTACGGCCATAGAGTGTTACTATCTTTTAACAGTGTATATATATATATATATATATATATATATATATATATATATATATATATATATGCGGGGGGGGGGGCGTGTGAGTGCGTGTGTGCGTGCGTCTGTGCGCGTGCGCATCCCCTTGCAAGATTGTGAGTGTTTAAGCGAGTGTAGATACATAGAGTGCAAAACATGAGATCAATAAATAATTTGTCCTTAATAATGCTATTCATTTTGTTCTAATTGTAACTTGTTGAATAAATATATTCTTGAATCGAGAATGAATATTACGATCAACAAATGATGCCATCTAGCTGAATAAATTTTATTTCGTTTGTAAATTCCTTTACAAATACATCATAAATATTACGCTTGTTGATTTATGTTATGGAAATGTTTTGCCATTTATTTTGCATGTGACATTTTGGTATTGTAATTTTTTCTAACTTTTTTTGAAATTTTACAATGCAACTACTAAATGAAATTATTCCTCCACCTTATCCTTATAATTAAAGGTAAATCGATGCCTTCTTGATTATTCGAGTAGGTCAAATTATACAGCTCCTAAAGGTTTGTTTGATCTATCGCGGCCAGGTTTAATCATATGAGTTTCTTTCTTAATATTTATTCTCCTAAATGTTGTATTTGTATAATATATTATTATGTTCTTAATGTTTTCTTCCCTATTTTAGCATTATTATAATACGAGGAAAATAGGTGTGAATTCGTTCAATACGATCAGAACGTAGATTTGTGAAAGTTAATAATTTTCCTTCCACACTGTTCCGAAGAAAATAATCCCGAACCATGCAATCAATCGGAAAACGGAAGATAGCATTGACTGAGTGCTTAAACATACATCGGAATAACATATGGGAAAAAAGCCACTGTCGAGATTTACTCCAAGGTGAATGCATTTCATATTTCGATGTCTATCAATGTAATTAGTCATGCATTTTCTCCACCAGTATAGTTATTCTATAATTCATAAAGATTATTTGTAGACTTTCATAGGTAAAAATATGTCGGTAAAGAGACGATTAACACATGTTATTCACCAGTGTTAGTAACGACTGAATGGATCCCAAAACGTGAAATATTTTCTAATGGCTAACTCAGTCCCTGAATTTCAATTATATAGAAAACTTCCAAAATTCTAAAGCATGCAACACTTGATTGCAACTATTGATTTTGATTGAGAGACGTTTAAGTTAGAAAACTGTATTAAATTCTTAGAAACTATGTTTAAAAAATGTGCAGTTATTAAAACGAAAAATATGCAATAAAATATCGATTTATGTCATTAATATATCATACGATAAATTAAAAGCTTTCTTAATTGTATATTCACAAAAAATGGGGCATAATTGAGTTTAGGAACCAGAAAAACTGAATTACTTGAATAATTAATTTAGTAATAGAGATAATGTTAGAGAAATAATTTTCCTTTTCTTCGTGCATAGCTAAATTGCACATGGAATAACAAAGGATTCACATGCAAAATAGCTTGGTTCCATATCCGCTAATATATTCTACATTCTTTAACTATGAAAGTAATTTACTTTTTTCCAACGATTTTTTATACCCTGATAACAATATTCATCGGAGGAGTTGCAGTTACAATCAATCTCTAGGGAGAAAATGATGGGGAAATGACAAACGAATCCTATAATTAACGGAATAAGTGGCGCGTACTCACCCGTCATAAATGCAAGGACAAACTCTAGTCGAAAGAAAAACAATACAATTCGAATAATGACGTTAGAGTTTGGCGCTTCTTTAAATATTATTATGCATATGACGCTCCCAAAACCATTCTTGCCAGGTCGCCACACTTCGTAATTTCCACATTATACTGGTTTTAAAAGAACATTTATTCAATGAATTTACATTTTATTATTTTATAATAGTGCGTTGTATTGGACGAATTGTTAGAACGCTTTGGTAGAACTTGTTACGCTTTTGAGTTCAAATCTTCTCGACAAATTAAAGTGCTAATCATGTACGAGATCGATGTAATCGAGTAAGAACATCTTTCCTTAAATTTCAGGTCTTGTGTGTATAGTAGAGACTGATATTTCGGTATGGAAGACAGCATATTTGTAAAGTAGATTGATTTTAAAATTATGGTATTTCAAATGTAACTGTGTCTGTGATAAAGCTACAGTTGTAGATGGCAAATTTTATTTTCGATTGTGTAATTGTTTCTTTTCACAAATATTTTCAGATAGAAACACAAGTACAACTGACATATTAAGTTTACTGAAGAACTACCATTGTTGTTTGTCCCTGGTCAGATTTGATGGAACAGATCTTTAATAAAATGCATTCCTTCCATGACATACAGCATTACCCTTTTTCCGAACAGTAGATTTTTACATTGAAGGCATTTTGGCGTAATACTTAATATGTCCAGTGAAAATTCATAGCTTCATTTGTATAGTCACTATTATTTAGAAAGATTTTCAAATACAATTTCGAATGTATTCAGGAACCCCCAAATTTTCGATATTTTAAAATACTAATGTTCAAGAAATAGATTTGCGGCAGATTGAACTTTCACTCTGGTTAAGGCAACCAATGTCTCCACATCCACATCCGTTCTAGTTTATGCGAGTTGCATATGGTAATTTTTACCGACATCTTTATTTTCAAATTTTGCAGAGATCCTTCGAACATTTAATATTAACAGAATACTTCTAATCCTTGCACGATACTCAATTTCCTTTTTCCTAGATCGGTCAATGTTGTAACGATTTCATTGTAAAGCCTCAGAAATATTGTGAGTTAGGTACATGATAAGTATTTAAATAAATGCATAATATTCATAGTTAACCATAACTCTGCTATCTTTATATGTGATGCAAAATTTTCCTTGCTAAACATTATTTTGTCAATCAAAGTTAATTATATATGTTGATAAGTGGTTGAAAATCAATGTTTAGGGTTAGATTTCAAGTGAAACATTGACCTGATCCGCAAAGCATACTATCATTCGTTCTGAAGTGATTCTAAATATAAAATGGACGCTCATTAATGTTGGCATCTAAAGTAACTGTTTAGATATCCGATTTTCTCAACGATTAAAATTAAATGTATTTCGAGGTTTTGACTTTTTAACTATAAGTTGGAAATTGTTTCCAATATTATGAAATTAGTGAAAGTGACTTATCCCAATATTAACCATACCAAGGAAGAATAAAACTATAAATACACAAATATTGATAATTATATATATAATACATATACAGGCGTAAGTATATATGTCTGCTTATATGTATCGTCTCTAAATCTCTTTCAATCTAAGTCAAATTGATAAATAATGTCAGTCACAAAGCTGACATTTATGTTTAAATTTACTTTAAGATTAGAATGCGGCTAAAATCTTTTGTACATCGTACGATCTATTGTAAGGTAAAGGAACGCAGAAGTAGTTGTCACGCTGTAGTGTATATATGGTACACAAATTTGAGTAAGCATTTTAGTCCATGAGTCATTTATGAGAAGAATTAGTCTCAACTCTCATATATTTGACTCGCTTAATGTGAATCTTAATAATTTTACATCGTTTATTCGACAAATTTAATTGTACACACAAAAGCGGTTGTAAAATGGAAAACACCGATTATGTTATATACTTATCATTAACGTATATTAATTAGGCTATAGTTATATAAAGAAAAACAACTTGTTTGCGATTGGAGAAAGCTTTCATCAACAACTAAAAATTGTCTCACTCTGAGGACAGGTAGCCACCCAGAAATCATGATCTGTGAGTATCACATAAGGCTGGAGATGGGAGAGACGACTTCCATTGCAGAGACTGTACGGATACACACTGTGTGTCGACGGCCAGCGGGAAAAGATGTTTTCCTGGGGCTTAAACAATAAGCAACAGTAACACCGTCCTTTATAGGACCGCCACACTCTGTTGGCAAATAAACTTTAATATATTTATATAGCTGCGTGGAAAATGTATATCTGTTCATCTTGTTGATTTATATGTGACTAGCAGAAATACCCGGCTTTGCCCGGGTTAAAGAGAATAATGAAATCTAAAAACGCCGTTTAGACTACGCAACCCTCAACTGTTAGTAGCTACGATACCATATTTCTACATTAATAACTCTCCAATCCATGCCAGCATGGAACATAGACATTAAGTGGAATGCCAGTCTCTCATCTAGGAGGGCCTTGAAATCAATGTTACCAACTGGGGACTATGTGTGTCGTAGTGATAATAAAAAGACCCAAAGGAGGTCTGCAACGAAATAATTTTACTC
>NC_068990.1:2536160-2542463 GCF_001194135.2 Octopus bimaculoides
TCTCTCTCTCTCTCTTTCTCTCTTTCTCTCTCTCCCTCTGAAAGTATCTGTCATTACAGTATCGAAATGTGATTGTTTCAGTTAGTAGAATAGTTTCATTTTTAAAGTGAAAGTATTTGACATGAGTGTTTTTGTTTCACTTTTGACACGTAATACTTAAATAGTGGAGGAGATATTATGTTGCTGTGGGCTCGAACTCTGGAAGAAGTTAAAATTTTTTTACTAAAACACAACTGGAACCCTAAGTAAGGCATCTGTAAAATTTGAATGAAATTGGTTGCGTAGTTCTCGAGTTTTAGGGATTCACACAGACAGACAGACAGACAGACAGACACACACACACATTCTCATTTTTATATATATAGATAATCTGCAAGGATATATTTTGGTCGCCGATTATCTGTAATCCACTCATCTAAAACAGGGATAGAACAGAGATGCAGCTAACTATAAAACAATCAATTCTCCCAAAGTTCTAGCTTTTCATAAAATAACCATATTAATTATTTGTATGAATGTCATTTCGATCGGAATTCAGTCTTCACAGAATACTTAAGAAGTATTGTGGTGTATGGTTTAGGCTGTATTAAAAAGCATATAGAGTTTGAGGATGATTTTCTTAACATTTTGATCTCATTCGCTATGTTAGAGAACAATAGACATTGCCATTTTGTCAGAAGACGTCAGTACACAAAAATGACTCAAACACAGAAATCACTAAACCACATATACATAAACATAAATATTTAAAGTACATGATCACTTAAATATGTAATACGGTCAAGTACTACCAAATAAATGTTTATGCGATTGGATTATGGCGTCTACTCCGGTACATGAGAGATATCTTTATATAAAATTTTTGACGTCCACTACACAACCTGAAACGCTATTCATTGTCGCGCACTCAGTATCAGCTGTGGTTTCAATTTCGTGAAACTGATTATGCATTACACATATAGACACACATATATAACTGTGTATGTATACACACAATCAGACATATATATACGCATATAAATACACACACACACACACACACACACACACACATATATATATATATATATATACGCAGGCTTCTAATTATGCACACATATATGTAAAAAGAGCGGGGAGATATCTGAAAGCAGTACCACAGAGTAGCTGAGGTCAATGAATGAAAACAATAGAACAGCGCATGTTCTTTAAATAGTTGAAGCCTGTAAATTGATTTAGAAAAAAGCTTCTGTCAAATCACATTTCAAAACGTTAATTGAACTGTGTTTTTTTCTAAATTAGCGAAGGTAGTTCGTTTTCAAAAACTTGGTCTAATTACTGTTGTATATTTAAGAGATGAGGAATTATGCACATTATTCGCATTTGACGGATATTTGTCCTCATCTTTTTTGTTGTTAACACAAGGTTTCGGCTGATACACCCTCCAGCTTCATCAAGCGTCTTGGGGAAATTTCGAACGTGGGCTCTCATTCCTAAAGTATATTTCGATGTTGCTGTTGTTTTTATATTATTATTATCATCATCATTATTATTATTATTATTATTATTATTATTATTATTATTATTATTATTATTATTATTATTATTATTATTCAAGTCACTGCCTGGAATTCAACTCGGAATCTTGGGGTCAGTAGCCCGCGCTCTTAACCGCTAGATGATAAATATCCGTCAAATGTAAATGATGTAATAATGTTCTTTGTCTAATTAGTTGAAAATCTCGGGAATAAAGCATTCGTAAACTCGATCATAACATCAAGATCAGTAACAATGCAAAAAAAAAAAAATTCTTACATGGCCAAAATTTGGCAGAGCAGAAATTTAAAGAGCTGAATTATGAAAACCAGTATATTATTGGTTCTTGATTTATTCACACTAATGGCGTGTAATTTAAATTCCAACAGGACCTGAAATTTTAAAGAGAGTTAATACCCTAATGATTATGATGCTCCAACTTAATAAAACCAAAATGATAAGAAAAACGAGTTAACTATTTTTATATTCATGGATTAAATGTAGCACAAAAAGTAAATAGAAATAAAGCTACATTTGCGATTTCTATGCTAACATATAACAAGGTAGCAATATTAATAAGCTATCCAGTATTGGTATGGATATACACAGTGTTTAAAAAACAGATAAAATTCGTACAAAACGATCAAATCATTGACAAGTTGAATATACGTATAGTTCAAGGGAAACAGACACAGCTAAAATGTGTTTGCTTATGTCTTAGAATGGCACCTGATTATAATATTTTATTATACTCTACCCTTCCTTATCAAGTTGTTTCATCTTTCTTGTGCGCAGTATTCATTACTGCTGTGTAGTATTCATTACTTGACAGTGAAATGCGTATTGAACTTTAACAATTCCGTATAATTCCTTATAATTTCGGAAGGGAGAGCAGAAATATTCTCACGGAAAATGGTTTCAAATATTGTGACAACCTTGCGCAATCAATTTTGTCCGTGCATTTTGTTATTCTGACGATCTATGAATTTCTTTCTTTAGATTCACTTGCCAAAAATGTAGTCATCAGGTGAGACAAAATATTGATTACACTCTGTGAACGACAAACAATTATAAAATATGCAATACACCTAAGCATATAGAAAAATATTCATGTCTATTGATGGGTTTAAAAAAATACTATTCATCGATATTTACTTTTATATTTTGATGTCTATATAAACAATGTTTATCATAAAGTTTGCTAAAATCTATATAGGAAACTAACTGGCTTATAAACCAACCGTCGAACACAAGATTCCCACGTACGTACATACATAATGGATATACAAATATGTTTGCATCAATATATACATATAAATACTTACACATATGTACATATAAAATATATAAATAGTATGTTATAAATAGTTGATGATAAAGAAATGCGTGCGTCTATATGACATTGCTAAGCCATTGGGAGATGATATTTTCCCTACAAGTTTATTTTAAGTTTTTCTGGATATAATGTATTTCTGATATTGTACTTTTCAATGAATTTCCTGTTTCTGTCAACATAGTGAAATAATGATATACTTATCAAATTTCATTTTTCTTTTCAGTTTCTTGTAATATATCTGTGTGTGTAGTTCTGTGTATGTGTGAGTGCGCGCGCGCGAGTGTGTGCAAAAATAAATTCAATATACACATAATATGGTTAGTGCAGCATTGCATAAGGAAAATGGCTTCTATGTAACATTGAATCAGTTCCCTCAAAATGTATTAGAAGTTCCACGAGTAAATTTTGTAGTAAACATGTGAGAATATAACAATCTATATGAATTTAACATACATGAATACGTGTGTGTGTGTGTGTGTGTGTGTGTGATTGTTAGAAATTATTCTCTGCATATAAATATATGTTAGAGAAGCATAATTCAATGTATCTTATTATGACCTCATAAATTATATATTCTTTACACGTCTGTTGACAGCTAACACTAGTATGCTGTGAAGGTATCGTAACGTAGACGACTGCATAACAATAGTTACTCACTTTAGACTTAAGTAATAATGTACTCCTACTAAAATAGTGATATTATTATTTACCCGTGCCCCCGTCGTTTCGTTAACAGTACTAGGTTCGAACTGTTTATGAAGTTGAAAGAACATTATGTAGCAGTTACGAAAAGAAAGGTTATTAATTTCATTTAATCTACAAAATAATGATAGAGGGAAGGAAAAAGAAATATTTTATTTAGGATGTCTAATGAAATAAAGGGAGGTTCGTTAAATAAGACGTTATTATTCTAAACCTGTTTACATTTGGGAGAGAGAAACAGGGTGACATAGTGACGTAATCTGTGATATCTGTCGTGGTTACAGTTTTGGAGAGAACTTATTTCAATACAGATGTTGTTAGCAGGAAACGGAAGAAGGTGATGTTTTGAAGGCATAAATTTATTTTATACGTAATAATAATAATAATAATAATAACAATAATAATAATAATAATAATAATAATAATAATAATAACAACAATAATAATAATAATCAATAATAATAATAATAATAATGATGATGATTATGATGATGATGATGATAATGGTAATAATCTTAACTGATTGGAAGTGTTCACATGTACATTTTGTCTTGGTGTAAAAATGATGGGCTACAGCAAATATTCTAATCAATACCACAAATTTGCTTCTCAGTTGCCTAACGTTACTCAGTTGAGCATGTTAATGTTTGACAGTATGTGCATCACTGTGGTGAGAGGAATTCTGTGGGGTTCGAATAATTCATCTCTGGAAATATGGGTGTTTAGATATTCATTCTTAAAGAAACCTTATTCGGGGATCTTTTTGAATGGGAGGAGTTACTCAAACTGAAGAATGTTCTCACTGGGCGCCACCTGCAAGGTCATGTGCTGTTTATCGTCACATGAAATCACCATGTCACGCACATATTGTTGTGATGCATATCCCTTGCGTACACTTATGAGACTGGTAGTCTTGATGTATATATTGGGCTTCGTATATTTGCAACCCAGTGTCACTTTGATGGCAGGCATTGTTCGATGATGATGATGATGATGGTGATTATGATGATGATAATAATAATAATAATAATAATAATAATAATAATAATAATAATAATAATAATAATAATAATAATAATAATAATAATAATAATAAATGCCCTTATGCAGTACCAGACAGTGGCGGTCATGGCTTCTGATATTCACTGGTTGGAAGTGTTATCGTGAACATTGCTTTGCTTTGGTATAAAAGATAGGCAGCAGCAAATATTCTGCTCAATACCGCCGATTTGCTTGTCAGTTGTTTGACCTTAACAAGTTGAACAAGGCCCTTAGTGGCTGACGATATGTGCATCTCTGATCACGAGCAGAAGGAGTGGGCGAGCATCATAGCCACGTGTTGGGAGGAATTTAAACTTGAACTCAGAACGTGCAGATGGGCAAAATACCACTAAGCATTTCGTCCGGCGTGCTAACGATTCTGCCACCACGCCGCCTTAAGTATAAGAATAGTAATGATGTATGAGTGTTCGATTTTTGGCGAATGACTTGCATAAATAATTTGTTTATAGTGGTCAAATATAATGTACTGTACATTCCGTCACTCCCTCCATAAAATTGACGTTGTCTGAAAATTTGCACGGTGTACTACGTGTCAGGTGTCGAAGTGGTCGTAGAGCAATGTGAGCTGAAGTGTTCTGTACAAGAACACAACACACCACCCGCTCCAAGAATTGAAACAACGACCTGACGATCTTGACTGCAACATCTTAATCACTAGACCATACTTCACTATATATACATACATATATATATATATAAAGTACACGCACGCGCCTGTGTACGTGTATAAGCAAAGATACACTAAAATAGCGATTTTGCATCTTGTATTGACATTTGGCATTTTGTATTATGTTTTTGGTTCCTACTATTGTCATCAAGCCTGAAAATTGAAGGGAGGGAGCTGGTCGATTTCATCAGCCTCGGGGCTCAATTTTCAGAAAAAGACGAAAAGCAAGGGGACACCAGAAAATTTGAAATTAGAATGCAAAGCCAGAAGAAATGTTACTATTTTTTTTTATCCTGCGTGCTAAAAATTCCGCCATCTCACCAGGTTACTTTAGCATTGTACATTGTGTTTCTTTGTGTATATGATAGTGTTTTCTTATTCTTATTTTGATCATAGGTAGAGAAAGTACAATTATATATGTTTCAATTGGACCGTCTGTCTGACTCTTTTTCACATTACCTTCTATTTAATAAATATACAGCCATATTTTTGTCAGCTACTTAATTATTAATATGCCAATGGAAACAAATCAACGTTACAATATGAATTATTTAAGCAGGATTTCGTTCCTTGGTTTAGTGGTACTGTATTCGATAAAATAGAAATACCCCTACTGGCAATTTTGCTGCTGCCGCTGACTTCTGGGTTTCAAACATAGAACTATAAAACAACTGAAATTACGTATTTGGCACGTTTATACCTTTTCATAATGTAGAATGGTTAATCTGTATATATACATACACGGTCACGTGGCCATAAATTGTCTTTATAACTTTCATAATTTGTTGTGTCCATTAAACTTGAGATCAATCAATTAACTTTGGATGTAAAATAAATATTATTAGTTTTACTTTATGTACTAAAGCGTGGCTGTGTGGTAACAAACTTGCTTCCTAGCCTGGCACCTTAGACAAGTGTCTTCTACATTTGCCGCGGGTCGACCAAAGCCTTGTGAGTGAACTTCATAGACGGAAACTGAAAGAAGCCTATGGTATATATATATATATATATATATATATAT
>NC_068990.1:2542738-2544239 GCF_001194135.2 Octopus bimaculoides
ATATATATATATATAATTTCATGTATGTGTGTGTGTGTCTGTGTCCTCCCCCACTGCTTGACAACCTGTGCTGGTGTGTTTAGTTCCCTAAATCTGTGCGGCTCGACAATAGAGACAGAAAGAATAAGTAACCGACTTTTAAAATAAGCTCTGCGATCGATTCGTTTGTCCAAACATTCTACAAGCTCGTACCCAAGCATGGCCACAGTCTAACAACTAACACAAGTGAACAATGGATAGAAATCACTGCTTTTGTCTTTAAACTTTTAATGAAAATGACACCACCACAACAGAAAGTGCAATGTATATCTTGGCTCATAGATACCATATCAGCCACTTAGGTCCAGTAGAATTACAGTACATAGTAAGGAAAAGAAGCATCAGCACATTCGTGAAACATCTGTGAAAGACTTGAAGCGAATTCCAGTAGTCCTACAGAGTACATTTGTACTGCAAGTCGACAGTTTAGCACAATTTATATGCTTAGAAATTGCAACTTTTATAGGTACTCGAATCAGGTGGCAAAACTCAGAGGAAACAATTTGCAGTTCGATTAAATGAAAATGAAGGCTTTTCTGGAAAGATTTGTTTGAGTGATGAAGCAACACTTCATGTATCAAAAATGATATATAAGCACAACATCAGGGTGTAAGTTTAGGAAAAGCCATGGTGTTGCATCTGTTTGACCGAGTGATCGGCCCAATTTTCTTCGCAGACGAAGCCATTATTTCAGTACTCACCTTGATCTTGTATAAACATTTGTTGCACTGTAGCTGTTCCACTAGCAACCGATGTTTGGGGGGGGGCGTCGGTCGAGTGCTTGATAATTTCTTTATGAAGGGGAAGTCTATTTCTCTAACTACCTCAGTCACCTGACGTAACTTTTGTTTTGTTTGCCCAAATTTTAATCTGTTGAGTTATTTTTCATAATTTTTCTGCATTTTTCAAGTTGTGAAGGTAATTTATAGACACCCTGTATATTTGCGTCTCGAGAATAATTCTTGATCAGAAGTTTTCACATATTTAACCACCTTAGCTACCGAACATATAAAATCGGCATTTTAATGGCTGGTTATTCCAGCCATACAAATACTTTTAATTCAACTATCAGGTAGAACAACGTGACAAAATTTGATATGAATTCCGTCTATTCAATGTTACTGAAGAATCATGCGTTGACTCGAGTTTATAGCAGAAGACACTTGATACCATAGCATGCAATTGAATCCTGGAAATTATGAATGAGAAGCGAACTTCGTAAACTATTTTGAATGCTCTGCTATAATACATCTACATAAATACATTGTAACCGTATGAGTCACTCTTGATTTTATAAGCATGTGTTTCTATACAAACACGCACACAATACACACGCAGCACACACATACACACACATACACCTATATACATATATACATATATATATGCTGTGGGCCGGTTTAACTTTTCCAGGCGTCCATCTCGACTCAACATCTCCCCAGCCGAACTCTCGGCCCTTCGA
>NC_068990.1:2550180-2551572 GCF_001194135.2 Octopus bimaculoides
CTTGCTTAAATAAAAGAAATTTTACTTAACAAACTGTGACGCTAAAGACCGATGTTACCGTGGTCTTTTCGTAGGTTTTTCTTTCCACGGATAACCTCCCCATTTATTGGGAATTTTTTGTATTATTTCGTATTTTTTGTAAATACCCCAAGCGTTTTGCGATGTTTTTTTCATCGTTGTCCCCACTTTTGTTTTTTTTTCTGCTTTGTTTTCGACCCCCTCGAAAAGAAAAAACTCTACATTTGTATTTTGTCCCCTCTGTGTTGAGCCCTGTGTGGCTAATAAAGAAACCTATCTATCTATCTATCTATCTATCTATCTATCTATTGTTCTTAAGAGGCTTTCGAAACTGCTTCAGCAATTTGGCACAGTACTCTCCATTGATAGCCTGGCTTTTTTGAAGTTAGTCGATAAACACAATACCTTTTCAATCCTAAAGGGTTGAGTTCATCATCTTACGTGCGGATGAAATGACCTTGGCCTTCTATGGAACAGGTTAGGAGAGATGTTCCTAAGCATGGATTGTCTCTTTGTTTCTGGCTCAAAGTGATAAAGCCAGTAGTTACCCAGCTGGATCGGATTTCTTCGTGATACGCTGTGATGAGTTTACAGCGCTTTTGATCCGGTGTAAGAAGATGTGGCACCCACCGAGCAGAAACATTTATCATACGAAGTTACTTTATAGTCAATTGCCTGTCATCCATCAGCATATGATGATCGCTATCAATGCTACCTTGGTGGTAGCGTTTACAGGACGTCCATAGCTTGGATCATCTTCCTTACTCACACTAAAATTCCCCTCCGAAAATTAAGCCTCCCACTTCTGCACTGTTGATAAAATTGAACTTCATCTTCTAATGTAGCAACTATGTCAACATGAACGCCCTTTGGGGTCTACCTTTTTTGCGGATACTTAATAAAGTCACAATGCCAAGTTATGCTCATTTTCAAGAGATGTCAGTATTAGTTACTTTTGAAGTCTTCTTTGAACAGACAACTCTAGCATCACTCCTTCATAATCAGCCTATGAACTTTTCAGCCCACCCACGCATGACTTTGATTGTGTATACAGGATAAATATTTCTCTGAAGCAGGTAAGACTGAGGGGACGGTATCAAAATTTTAATATTTTGTGAAATATTGATATTCTTCATGAATATTTTCTATAATGTTTTTAGGACCACCTGCATCATCAAATATTTAAGGGTGTAAGTATTAATCTTCTCTAAAACATCATACACCAACCTATATTATCCTCCAATAATCAAGACGTAATCTGTAGGTAAGACTAATACTTCTAAGAGAAATATAACTCATGAACCTAGTTCAGTAGTATCATGTGGCAAAGTCGACTTTGCTTCTAAAATTTCAAAATTACCAAGACCCACACCT
>NC_068990.1:2551875-2552683 GCF_001194135.2 Octopus bimaculoides
TATATATATGCATACATACGTACATACATGTATGTATGCATGTATGTATTATGTATATATATATATATATATATATATATATGTGTGTGTGTGTGTGTGTGTGTGTGTCTGTGTGTGTGTATGAACAAAGCCAAACCCATATTATACGAGGTGTGTATGTTGTTAGAGAATATATTCTCAGAGCCCTTGGTGTAACAAGACCTGAATGCAAGTCATAGCCAAGCGAGACAAATGACATCAAATCCCTTTCTTCAGAGCTACAGAGATGCCTGTAATAGGACATCTAACCCGCTAGAAATAGCAGCAAAAGACTACATACCACAAAAAATTAGGGATAATTTACCGCGTATTTGCGGTTTACCTATTCGGCAGTAAATACACAAATGTCGATTTTCTTTCAGAAATTAGCCAAAAACAAATGTTATCATTATTTTTGTTGGCTAATTTCTGAAAGAAAATCGGCATTTGTGTATTTACTTCCGAATAGGTACACCGCAAATACGCGGTAAATTTGGAAAATTAGATATTCGAACACGAACCATGCTCCCTATTTGATTCGTGTCTCGAACGTTGTCTGGTCTTCTGCCGATGATAGTCCGACCTTTGTGAGATATATAATTTTTATCTTACTAAAATTGACTTGAAACCATGGTACAGAATATAGATTGGTAAATGTTTTTATTTTTCATTCCCTTTCGAAACTATCCCTAATATTTTGTGGTATGTAGTCTTTTGCTGCTATTTCTAGCGGGTTAGATGTCCTATTACAGGCATCTCTGTATTTTAAATGAATAATACATAGTCTATT
>NC_068990.1:2553235-2566734 GCF_001194135.2 Octopus bimaculoides
ATATATGTATATGTATATATGTGTGCATGTATGTGTATGTATGTGCATGTGGGTATGTGTGTGCTTGTCGATGTATTTGAATTACGACCCCATCACAAAATTTGACAAATATTTTTTTATGCACCCCGTACCTTAGAAGTTCGGTAATAGAGATATAGAATATGTCGCAGATTTCCAAAAAAAAAAGGAAGTTCGGGAATTAGTTGTTGTGACTAACCCGTTAATATATCGTTTATATTTTGCAATTGTATGAAACAGATTTCTGCTTGTGCGTATTTGAGCAAAGTCATTCCCACAGTCCTTAAACCTTTGCAAATTATGCTCTTTGATATATCTCACCTATGAACTACATATAAATTGAACTACACGCAAATTGAAAGTAAATTTGTGGTTGAAAATGTGCAATTATGATTGCCTTGCCTACAGTTACAAAGATAAAAGGCTGGAAATCAATTGTTAGAACTTGTGACTTCATTTTCTTTCAAATTTTGTTCTAAATTGTTAGAAATGCTGTTTATAACAGATAAAGTGTTTCTCAATGTAATATGACGAGTAAGAATTGTGAATTAGGCATCGAATTCAATGCCAGTCAAACAATATAAGTTCGATACATAGATCCTCCCAAAACATATGGTATCGCAGTTCATATTCATATATTATTTGTAGAAAATGGATGCAGATATGATTTTGACACATCTGGAATTCTGCACTAGTATTAATGCATTTTCAAGTAACTATAGCAGTAAAGAAGTCTGGTACTCTCCGGACCCTAGATTATTTGAATGCATTTGAAACCATAATAGTGATTTTTAATATATGAGACGATAACCTTCAACAGTCTGGGGCAGGATATCTGCAATTTACCCCCGAAAACTTACGATTCCTATATTTCTTCTTCAATTGCATCAAGAATAACATTTTTTGTACAGCACAATGGCGTTATGAACCAAACTATCAATGATCTGAGCTACGTTTGTAATAATAATATAATATCATGATATGCAATATCGCCTGCCAACTGGACACCAATGTGTACCTTATCATGCAAACGAAATCGAATTCAATAAAACGATTCACTTAGATTCATACAAACATGAACAGTTTAGTGATATTATTTCAGCTCAATGTGGGAAAATTAGAATCAATGAAATATACCAGAAACTTATATTAAAAGAGAATATTTACATTCCGCTAAAGTTATATATTTGAGAGCAAATATATAGTTGGTATCCAGAAGTGTTGAAATTACATTATACATACGGTGAATTATTTTACAATCTGCCACCTTGATCTTGAAAGGAAATGCTGAAGGCAAATTACATTCGTTTTCAATTGAGTCAACATAATTAAGACTAACAAAGTCATGCCGGAGATTATTCTACATTTACTTGGGAAGCTATATTACTGCATAGAGAGAACAACAAATCACACAATAAATTTTCGAAGTTATTTTTTCTAAAACATCTGACCCTTCAATCACTGTAAAGTACACATATTTAAAACTATAGTTATAGTCTTAATATACAAGAGCCTCAAAAAATATGTTAATTGTTATACACGCAACATCTTTGCAACCTTGAAAGATTATATAATATAATCTTTAATTATATTATCCATTATACCGTAAAGGATAGCAATATATGAATTAAACAATATAACCTATGGAACTAAATCAAAGACATACGAGAGTGAGTTGAAAAGTTCATAGGATGTCTATGAAGGAGTGAGGCTAGAGCTGTGAAATCGTGTATGCATTAGTTTCTAAATTTCTAATTAATAACTGCATTGTTTCTTTCCAGGTAAACTGATATCTGACTATTCAAAGCAGACTTCAAATGTAACTAGTAGCATTTTTTCTTGAAAGTGGAGAAAATTTGGCATTGTGGTGTTAGGAAACACCTGCGGAAACACGCTTTATCTTCAATGACATTCGTGCTGACATGGTTGATGCACTAGCACATGGCATTCCAGCTATATTAACGGTGCAAAAGTTGAGAGCTGAATTTAGAAAGTGAAAGGAGGGACTTGAGGATGACCCAAGGTCAGGAAGTCATGCAGCTGCAACAACAGTAGAAAACATTGATGGTGTTCACCATATGCTGATGGTTGACGTACCTAATAAAGCAATATATAATAATGCTTCTGATGTGAAATCAGAGTTGTATATAACAATATTGATATGTTTATCTCTACACCATAATTCTCATATCTAAAGCTCATTCTCAACTCTGACCAAATTAATTTATCTCAATTTATACTTGATTATGACTGCCAGTCGATGATCGAAAAATCCGAAAGCCTGAGATAGTCCTTTTGCATTAACCCTACTCTGTCAAATATTATACTTACTTATTCCTATTATTTTGAATTAATGATGCATTATATTCTAGCTTCACAATTTTGATAATGTGAGTATTTATTTTTAAAATGGCATCGTAGAGTGTGTAAGGAGCCGGATGTGGACGGCTTAAGGATAAAGGGTTAAATGATAACTGTCTACTATATGTTCAGTTTAAATAAACAGGTTTTCTTTTATTTGTGTTTTAGAGCGTAAATTTCATTCTACACGCTACAAATCACTTAATTCCTGGTTATTAGACGTTCTTACCATTTTTAAGGAAATGATTCGTAATTTGTGTGGTATCCCCTTCTACTTAGAAGCGTTGTGTACTCACAAGAGACGGCACATGTCAAAGGTACTTAATAGGACGTGTTGGGTCCTCCACAAAAATAAGATTTTGCAGAGAATTAAAATATTTACGCCAGATGTAATCATTATATTTTAACCATATGATTGAAGGATACTTTGATAGAAATATGAGTTGGTCACTCTATTGTTATTTACTAGAAACCTATATGACGATGCGCAATGTTTCCATATAATTTCATATGATTCCTCATTTTGATAATTTTGTTAATTGCCAGATATCAGTTTACCTGGAAAGAAATAATACATTTATTAATAAGAAAATTAGAAACTAATGCGTACAGTATTTCACAGTTCTAGCCTCACTCCTTCACAGACATCCTATGAACGTTTAACCCATCCTCGTATTTCTTCGAGTTAGGTAATTTTCATAAATATGCAATATAAAGGAAGCTTGATCACTTACATTCAGAGTAAATAGTTTAGAATGATCTGGAATTTCTTTCATTCCTTTTTTCTTTACATCTGCAAAACACCAGGTGAGAGAGTTTGTAAATAATTATTCATTTAAACGGTAAGGTGAAATTCAGAAAGCTGAGAACCACAACGCTAATATTGCAAAACCGAGCAAAAACACTGTTTAAATCAATTGCGATTCATGGAAATACATCTCATTTCCAGTGTTTTGATAGTTTATCATTTACTTAAGACACCATAATAATTTTTCAGATTCATTTCTACTTGATATAGTTCGTACAACTTGATAGCATTGCAACATAGAGTGAAATCTAATGAACGACTTGGAAGATATCCAAATAGATGAACAAAAGGAATTTATCATTAATCACTGTCTAGTCTACTCTAGTATGATGCTGATAGAATAGAATGTAGGACTACATTGTTAGCTTTTTATTATAACCAACTTGCTCAAAGAAAAATCTGAACAAGGCGATATGAAGAACTCATCAGATTGTAGACATATTTCTTGTAGCTCTCATTGTAAGTTTTGTGTATTGATAAAATCAAGTAAACTATTCGGATAATCTATTCCCAAATACAACCATTTTATATAAAGAGAAAGGTACAGTGGAAGCGATTATCAATGCCGTCACATATTCACATACTCTCCTCTACGTTCTGATTTCAAATCTCACCAGGTTTTGCTGTAAACTCTTTTGGGGGTCGATATGTCGGTATAATGAAGTAGCAGTTAAAAACTAGTTCAAAGTAATCGATTAAGACCCCCTGCAACCACAAAATGCTGCACATCTTGCGCCTGTTCTCCTCCTCATACTACTACTACTACTACTACTACTACTACTACTACTACTACTACTACTACTACTAAAGGGCGGTGGTTTGGGACAATCACAAGAGCGTCGGAAAATACTTCAGAGTATTCCCAATACTGTTCGAGTATTGGGATCGACATAACCAACTACTAACTTCTTTCCTATCAAGATTTTAAACGACTTGGCTACGTTGGTAAAAAATTGACATACTTATTATTTTGGGGTCGGTGGCGAACTCACAAATATCGCTAGAGATTCGCTGAAAATTCCTAACGGCACTTACACTTAGTTCAAATTCCGCCCAGGACAACACTAACTTTCATCCATACAAAATCGACGATAAAATAATAGTCACATATTCGACTAAACCGATCGCCTAATCAACTGGTGGACTTGTGCCAAGAATCTGAAAGGGGCAGTGAGCTAGCAGAATTGTTAGCATGTCGAACAAAATACCGAGCAGCATTTCTTTTGTCGTTTGGTTCTAAGTTCAAATGCCGCCAAGGAATCGATTAAATAAGTACCAGTTAATCACTGGGGTCGATGAAATCAAGTAACTCCCTACCTCCGAATTCCAGATTTTGAACCAATTGTAATTATTACTGTTATTGAGAGAACAGTGCATGCCATCAAAGTGACGCTGGAGTAAAAATATACGAAGCTCAATATACACATCATGACTACCTGTCTGTTAAGTGCACACTAGGCACATGAATCACAACGATATGTGCACGACATGGTGATTTGTTATAAGGATAAAGATTGAGTAGCCCATCCTGCTCAAAAGGTCCTCGAATAAGGGTTGCTTAAGGGTCTTGAACAAAACCCACATGTTTCAGAGGTGAATTATTGAAACCCCAAAGAATTCCTCTCGACACATGGCTATGATGCTCCATCATTACTTCTGCTGGTGATCGTCAGCCACTAAGGGACATGATCATCTGGTTAGAATCAAGTAACTGACAAGCAAATCTGTGGTACTGAGTAAAATATTTGCTGTAGCTCACCTTTTGTATCAAGACGAAACATACACATAATAACACTTCCAATGAGTTGAGATCAGAAACCTTGAGAACCAGTGCCTGATTGTAGATTAGGGCATTTATTATTATTATTATTATTATTATTATTATTATTATTATTATTATTATTATTATTATTATTATTGTTATTATTATTATTATTATTATTATTATTATTATTATTTTTATTATTATTATTATTATTGAGTGAGAGAGAGAAGCTTGGGGGCTACTGCCTGGTACTCTATCAGGGCATTAACAAATTTGTGGTTTTGAGCAGAATATTTGCTGTAGCCCACCTTTTGTACCAAAACAAAACAATATACATGGTAACACTTCCAGTCAGTTAAGATCGGAAGCCACGAGAGCCACTGAATAATACTGCATCAGAGCTTCATCATCATCATCATCATCATCATCATCATCATCATCATCATCATCATTATTATTATTATTATTATTATTATTAGTAGTAGTAGTAGTAGTAGTAGTAGTAGTAGTAGTAATAGTAGTAGTATTGCTATTATTATTATTGTTACTCTTCTTTTTTTCTTCTTTCTCTTTCTTCTTCTTAATTCAGGCTTTACTGGAACCCCTGGAGTTTTGCATGCACAGCGGGTTTGCTACCTTCATCCCACGGTACCATACTATCTGCTCTTTTTCAACTATCCAATACTTTCCCGGGTATTGCAGCCATACGAAGGAAGCGAACCTTTTGCAACAGTTCTACTGGGCACTCTCTTCTGATTTCCTTTATATTCTTCTTGATGCCTTCTGATTCTATCTACAATGACCCAACGATAATCTTCACCTTCTTGATTTTCCATAGCCGGGCTATTTCATACTTAAGAAGATTGTATTTATTTATCTTTTCGCCTTACTTTTGACTATTCGTGGGTCAAATGGGTAGGCAACATCAACTATGTAGCACATGTGGTGTTTCTTGTCCATAATCAGTAGGCCGGTGTGCTATTTCCTAGCACCTGATCTGCTTGGAATGGGAAATCCCTCATGTTTTTGCAGGTCTCCGACTCCGCCATTCTCTGCAGTGCGTTGAAGTTGCAAGCAATATCATTAATATGCCTTCGATCTTCCTGATTCATCTACAATGGACCCCCATTGCAACAATATTCTAGCTCTGTGCCTATATTAGAAACAATAATTTTATTTCTTCTCGGCAGATTAGAAAAAAAACAAGAAAAGCAGTGGAAGTTGCACAACAACACAGAAGCCATACCATGGTGGGTGGTGATAACAGATTCAAAGAATTGCCGTCCGTTCATCCCAACTAGCAACGCGAAAACGAGATTAAAACCATAAACAAGAGGGGAAACTAAACGAATTACCGGTGAAATTACAAACAACTTCATGAAAAGCCTAATGAAGAACAACAATAGAAAATCTGATATTGATTTCAAATTTTGGCACAAGGACAGTGATTTAAAAGGCGGGGTTAAGTCAATTAAATTGACCCCATTGCTCAACTGGTACTTAGTTTCTCAACCCTTAAAGGGTAAAAAGCAAAGTCGACCTCAGCGAAATTTTAACTGCGAACGTGAAGATTAAGAATATTGCCGTTAAGCATTTCCCCTACATATACAAACAATTCTGCCAGTTCAACGCCTGAAGGCAAAACTGATAATGAGACATCTGTTCCTCAAAATACGTTTGGTGATAAAAGAAATGTAAATTTGTTAATTTAGCTTTCGACACGTAGTATTGATAAGGTCGATTACCTGGAGGGGTTCAAGGTCAACAATTTCTGAGGAAAGGGGGTCAAGTCGATTAAAGTGAATTCGATAATTGTTGTTGTTGTTGTTGTTGTTGTTCTTCTTCTTCTTCTTCTTCTTCTTCTTCTTCTTCTTCTTCTTCTTCTTCTTCTTCTTATTATTATTATTATTATTATTATTATTATTATTATTATTATTATTATTATTGTTGTTATTATTATTATTATTATTTTATGTTTGACTTTTGTTTTGCATTTGTACAAGTTGGATCCAAGTCTCACCCAGAGACCTCAAGAGACAACAAGTTAGAAGTTCATGTAGGTGTTATGCCTAGGGTACCATTGGATATCTAACTTTAAGACTTTCTAGCTTATATATTTTAGTCTTGTTACCATTCTTAACTATTCACTTCCATTTCTTATAGCATTACTTTATCTCCTATAATATTAGGACGAAAATTTGTTTTCAAATACACTACATCAATGTTTGCTAGATCTTTCACTAAAGTACTAAATATTCTATTTAGAGAGCAAATTAAACGATATCGCGTTTAATTTGCCGTAATACATCACACACTCACGCACAAACACACACAGAGACACTCATACACACACACACACAAATAAACACACGCACACACTTTTATTGTGTCTAATGTTTTAGCAAAATAATCTGATTTCTCCAATTCATAGGTAACTCACAATCATATTGAATAGCATTGCGCCCTCTACATATACCTGGTGTCCTTGATATTTGTTTCAAGTATTTTAAAACACACGCGCGCGCGCACGCAAGCTCACACACACAAACACACACTCTTGTATATGTATGTATGTATGTATGTATGTGTGTGTGAGTATGTTCGTGTGCAAGTGTTTGTGTATATACGTATGTTTGCCACATTACTTACCTGCAAACCAAGACAGGCAAATATCGTATCGGAAATTATTAGTATTTTAATGAATAATGTCAAAAAAAGTCAAACGGGAAGTAGATTATTCATTGATTTTCTTTAAATAATCTTGCTAACATTTTTGCTGGTATTTCCACAAAGAACTGCCCGAAGGAAGCCAATTTTAACTTTAATAGAAAGTAACCGCTTTCGTTCATAGACGAAAGTGTATAAATCAAAGAAAATTACGAGTAAATAAGTATAAACTGAAAATTGTAAATCAATGGACAAGATAAGTTGAGATATATACAAAAGTAGATGGTGGGGGGGATTATCAATTTGACAGCAGCACAATGACAACCAAAACGCATTGCAGCAATGTCTCTTCTACATACCGAGGCCACTTCACCTGTGGAGTGATCTATCTATATTATTGTGGTTTCGATAACAAAAAAAAAAAAAACCCTGGTCGATATACTAGCGAATTTCATTGTTTCCATTCACTGTCACTAGTTCAGAGAGACATGTATCTAGCAGCGATGTGTACTAGCGCTACTTGTTATCCTCGACCTTCGCCGTATAATTCTGTGAGCAGATCGAAGTCTCCAAGGTATATGTACAATTGAACTAAAATTCGTTTTGCAATACAAATTCCACTGACGTTATGAATATATATATGGAGACTGCTATAAAATAAAATATAATTTGCCGAAGGCTAAAAAAATAGTATCAAAGAATTTACACATTTAGTTCCAGCGATTATAATATTATAAAATAAAGGTGTGCAATGAAGAAATCGATCAGTTATGGTCTCCCTCTCGCATGGATGGGTAATGTCACTAGCTGAAAGAAATTGCTATAAACCCTAATTAGTAAAAGTAAAAAAGGCGAATTGCAGACGGTGTGTTAAACGAGGCTGTAAGATTGAAAATAAAATTAATTTAGGTACATTCAAGCTTGAAGATTTTAAAGGTAAAGATGTTTGTGATTCTATATAAGTAGTCAAATACAGTGTAAGGATTCGAACCATATGCACAAGAATCATGATTGAGCCATCACAGGCTCACGTGATAGATCTATAATCTACCAATCAGCGTGAAACTGGCGTGATATGGCTCCACGGATAATGTAAAATTCACTCCATTTTTACTATAAAAACTGTTTGGCTCCTAACTCACCTGGCGCTCTTGGAAGACTTCTAAGACCAGACGACATCGGGCATGCGAGAAAACCATCTTGGACACTCACATAAGGCAGGTCGCTTAGACCAAACAACTTCAGGCACTTAGCAGACAAGCTTCAGTATGGAGCAACCTTGTACACGCCTAGACTTCTACAGATATAGCGCAGGTTTTTCATTTCAGTCGGTGGTTATAGGAACAGCGAACGTAGTAAATGCTGTCCAGTAGTGAATATCTTCAAAGATAAAAGTTTGAGATTTGTTTCATTTCGTATACACTAGGTGAGATACCCAGCCTTGCTCGAGGTAAAAATGGCATAGTTTATTATTATTTAACTTGTTTCGCTCATGTGATTGCGGCCATTCTGGAGTACTGCTTTTTTGTCGAAGAAATTGACCCCAGTATTTAATCTTTGTAAGCCTAGTACTTATTCTATCAGTGTGTTTTGCCAAACGGCTAAGTTACTGGAACGTAAACACTGCAACATCTTGTCAAGCGATGGTGAGGGTACAAACACACACACACACGCACATAAATATATATGCATACATATACACACACAGATACACACACACACACACACACACACAAACACACACACACATATATATATATATATATATATATATACATACATACATATATATACATACATATATATATATAAATATATATAAATTGATATATAAAAATATATATATCAGGACGGAGCACGTTCTAATACGAGTCCAACTGCTTGCTAGAAAGAGACGCTAATATCTGAAAACTACCTAACATATCACCATAAAAATAGCACGCGTCGTACTAGTAAATGCATATAACCACGAACAAAAATGCATACACGTGGAACAGAAGAAGCTCCGCAACGTAAATACGTTGTTCGTAGTTTATATCCACAATAAAAAATGTTGTTCGTGGTGATATGCATTTACTTGGCTGTATTACACTGATGGTAGAATAAGGGATTGCTCCTTAATCTTGACATCAATTGATATGTAATGGAACCATTTCATGAATCCGTTTCGTTTATTTGCACGAGTACGAGACGTGTTATTTTTATGGTGGGAATATGAACAATCTAATTTTAATTTATATTTTTAATTATAATTTTAATGTTACTTTTTATATATATTATGTAATGTTTAGTAAAATGTGGTAGGACCTGGCGCTTGTAAACATGTTAGTAATTATCAAGTGATTTAACTAATAATAGTTTAATAGCTTGGGATTTTTGTACTTTTGCTCTCTCGTATGTATAAGAGGGTGATTGCACTCTGGAATGTGTAGATATTTACTTGTACTTATGCTGGCTATTTATAATGGTAGATTTAGCATTATATTTCGAAGGTAATCTTCCACTAATATTCATCCCACTATCAGTAGTCTCCCCTTAACTGTAAAAAAGTTGATAGCCGTATTGGTTGCTAGTACTCATGTTAGTTTCATTGTTAATTTTAATTTTTATTTTATGTTATGTTGAGATGGTGTAGAAAGGCATAAGCCGCCTCGTGTCTCTCATGATATAGTCTTCTCCCCCACACCTTTTTATTTACTGGCTCATTTTTCTTCTTTATTTACGTCTACCCCAGTAACGGTCTTAACTTTCAATTGGTTTAAATGCATGTCTATAACAGATTATCCTTCATCGATATAACAAAAGTGAAAAGCACGCATCCTGTGAAATGATAACGAATGCTCTGCTTGTATTTTACCTGATAAAAGATCATTTCAACGTAAAAGCATTGGACATGCACATCAATAGCTCGGTATGGACTGAGGGTGGCCGCATCGATTATATTAAGGAATTTATTAGGATTGTACATAAAGATCATTTACTGTGTATGTAGTGTATTCCGACCATATCTGGGAAGTGGGTAAATATCAATACACGGCGCTTGACAGAAGAATCTTCATTCACTTTCGTTAGGTTTCAAACAATTGCCCAAGAATATTATGAAATATGCTTTGATTAGTTGTGTTCAGGTAGTGAACGATCTATCAATCACTAATTTCAAACAATTTGTGAAGTCATGGTGGTTGTATGCTTACATTATCTATGCGTATGATGATCTTACTTTGGACAAGTGTTTAGATGCTCTCAGGCTTAATGAAGAGCTCAGGGATATTTTAACAGAAGAGAAAATTATCTTTCTGCTAGCTCCGTTTTCAAAGTTTAGACAGATGCTGCAATACTTGTCAGATACGTTCATCCGATTGAATGAACTAATTATTTCACTTCATGTAAGTATTGCATGTGAGAAGCTAACCTCATTCAACAAGGAAAAACATCAGAGAAAATAAATTTGGAAATTTTCAACGTGCTTGGATGAAAGCGCAGTCAGATTTGAATCATACCATGATAAACTAATCTAGAAATATCAATTTCTTGGAGATTCCTTTTTTATTTGGAGGTTTTGACGCTCGTATCTGCTGAATAAGGAATTAACGAATTCTTTACGGTTCGAAATTACGGATATACTTAAAGAAGGGTTTTCGGAAGAAAGCCTCATGACCATTTAAAATAATTGGCATCAGAAGTATATGTTGATCGGAAATTCCTACCACAATTCTTGGAGAATCACAGATTCGAACATTTACAAATTTTGTAAATAAGCCTTTCGTTTGTGTTAGACTACACAACGTCGGTAACTAGAATTTTGCTCCTAATTTCAGAAACATTTCAGACATTCAATATGATATGGAGATCGTTCTTAATACCAACATAACTCACATTTCAGTGTTAGTTGAATAAATGTTATCGGTTTATGACATATTTCATTATTAGTAATACTATAATACTGAGAGTTGTAATTTCGACATTGGTTAATATTTTTACAGGTCATTTTACTTGAAACTTTGTAATATTTAATTTACCAGTTTGAAATGTTCATTTTCTTCATTATTATATTAACCTTCGAATCAAGGTATGCAAGAAGGATTTGAACCTCTAGACCATATGTAAATTCTGAAAATCTTTAAGAAACGCTGTATTTGAAGTCTACTGAATTTTAATATTAGGAACGGAAATCAACCTAACAACTGTTAAATGTAGTTTTATTCACATGCGTAACTGCGGTAGGAAATATTATATTTACTATGATCGAGACACATCTACATCTTAATATTGAAAAAAAAAACACCGACAAACAGTATGTAAACTAAAGCCTGCTATAGATAAAGAAGGAAAAGACGAGTATTTTAAAAACACTGTTTATTTTCGCCAAAACTAAAACTAAGATAAGATAAATATTAAATGTATCGTAGTCAGACTAAAGAAAGATTTTGGAAAGGAAGTGGAAGCTAGATCCATCAGATACAACTGTGTTTCACACAGAATTCTTTTTTTTTTTTGCCTGAAGCATAGGCAAGATTAATGTGGAATGCTTTGACGGCTACAATAAAAACACGGAGAAAAACAGAAATGTAAATATTGAAATCAAAGACAAGTAAACAGTATGAAAAGACAATAAAAAAAGTTCACCACAGACGGTAGAAAATGGCAAGACTTTATTAGAAATGTATTAGAAGTATTTTGAAGAAAGAACAATATTGCTATTGGCTGCTGCAACAGTGACAATGTGGCAGAGTAATTGACAAATTATTCACTCACAATAAGCAATAACATTAAAATTCAAATATATTAACCCCCCACAAAAAATCAAAAATTCCTGATATCAGTAAAATAAATGAAAAAAATAATTGCATCAACATTAACTTGACTGTTGAAATAGAAGGAACAACACCACAAGTGCACGATAACCTCAAAAGACATTTCATCATTAACATAAATGTGACAATAACATCTATATCGGGTGTATGGAAATAATAAGGTGTTAGACATACGCTAAAACACAGTAATTAAAACGAAAAACATATCAGCCACTAAAAATACCAGCAATGACATAATGACGAGTTCCAAGTGAAAGAACGTAAATAGCATCTGAAGTGGCTGTCATTTTCTTATTTTTAGTGCATTCCAAATAATATTGATATATGTTTTAATAGTTACGTTTCTCCGTGATCGAGAATTGATTTAGACAATGATACTCTGCAACCATTTTTGCTACTGAATTATTATTGTTTAACATATAGTCTTCGTAAATATTTCTTGTTTTCCAGCACATTAAATGACGATGTCATTCTGTTTATAGGTACTAAGTTCTCCTACTGCGGATTGGAATTGTCATAGAAACACACAAACATTTGGTTGCTCAGCGAATTTAAGAAATTTATTGGAACGCGTGAGATTGTATTCACCAACTTGTCACTTGAAAAGTGTAGCTATATGAAACATTTAGATGCAGCACACCGCTCTATGTGAGAGAAATAATGTATAATTGGGCCGTATTGTGTTAAGATTTAGTTAATGCACGGATTTCAAAGAATTGAATTGGAAATTAATGCATCAACAAAATTTAATCCAAAAACGCTAAGGTAGCATACATGAATATATTATTAAACCTTTCTATACATAGCCATGATGTTTCTCGTTCGCTGAAAAACATAAATGAATATCTTCTACTAGAGTTGCTTGTGTGTGAGTGTGTAGGTGTGTGTGTGTAAAAATGCTTCACAACCTATTTTCTCGATTTTATCTCTCCTCTGGTATAAACCTCTTAGAAAATTCTAATGTGCTCACATCTCCATCACGATCATTTAGTTTATCAACTTTTTCTTCGCACATTGGACCCAGTAATGTAGTTTCATTATTTTTTCCTAGTTATATATATATATA
>NC_068990.1:2567183-2568075 GCF_001194135.2 Octopus bimaculoides
ATATATATTATATTATTGTAACTTATTTCTCTCTATTTTCAGTTTTTGTGTCTTTCGTCAAACTCCAATAGTGATCCTTCATTTTTTTTCTGATTCAGTATAGTATTTATTTTGTCTTTCACGTCTGTTCACTTATCCCTTTTTCCTTTTTTAATCTTTCTCCTTTCTTTTATTTATATGCTTTATTTTTCATGTTTTGACACGTTCACACACGCCTTTCACCATCTTGTCTGCCTATCGTGCCCCAATCATTTCTGACAGTTAAAAAAAAAATACAAATTTTGCATTAGTTTTGTAATGCAATTTTGCTTCCCTAACTTCTCACCCCGGCATCAACACCAGACAATCATTTGCTTGTTCAAAGATTTATCCCCCTTCTTTCCTTCCATTTCACAATCGTACCCGCTACCACTTCCACACATCTTCGCATATAGTATGATTACACATACAGACAAAATACATCGTCACATATTCACAATCCACGCCACTTCACTTGCACGTTTAAACACCACTATGCACACATGCCACCTCCCAAAAACATACACACATCTCTCCCGGATTACGCTAATCTCCATGCATGGATACTTTCCTATACGTGCACACACTCACCCTTTATCTCATATTAAGCTCCCCAGTTGAAACGTATTCCTACTTGGCCCCTTAATCCTTCCCCCGTATTTTCTTATGAAGCCACTTTTGCTATTTCACTCTTCTACACTTTACTTATATGCGATTCGCCTGAAAAAGCACTAATGTCCGAAGCGTTACTTTCATTTCAGGCTTTATGCTAATAGCTAACATGATATTTATTAAAATTTGTCGATGCTGTCCCATCTTCCTAAGCTATATATATGTATATATATATATATAGAGAGAGAGAGAGAGAGAGAGA
>NC_068990.1:2568100-2571690 GCF_001194135.2 Octopus bimaculoides
ATATATATATATATATATATATATATTCACAGAGAGAGAGAGAGAGAAAGCGAGGCGAGCGAGCGAGAGAAGGATAGATAGATAGATAAATAGAGATAGAGAGAGAGAGAGAGAGAGAAAGAGAGAGAGAGGTAGGTAGGTAGGTAGGTAGATAAACATGTATGTATGGCCAATACACACAACGTTTCTATTTATTGCCAGCTTGTGATTTAAGCATATGCTGTATTGAAAGCATTGCTGTGATGGAATTGTATTACGTTTACCAAGTAATGCTCATATTTTGTCATGTGTTCCTTGTCGATCTCCATGGACACGACAATGTGAACGCATGTGTGCAAGTGTGTATGTGTGTGTTTGAGAGAGAATGAGAGAGAGATAAAGAAATAACAGAGAGCGGGAGAGAGAAAGCATGTGTATGTGTTGTCTATACCTGTCAACAATATTTTCGTGAGTATTTAAATTTATGCAGATGTCAATATCGATTAAGTGGAACGGTAAATTCTGTACCCAATATATCGATCCTTTCAAATATACAGATGCAAGAAAAATCCACAATTCTCTTCGTTTTCTCTTATTTTAACTGTCATTCACGATAGCAAAGTGTTTAGGTTTTCAAATCCAGACGTAGAGTCACGCTATGGCACTGGACTTGAAGTATCTTTAAAACATCGAACAGAAATGTTCCTAGTTTCGGTTCTTTACGCTCTGCTGCTTAGGCCCAATTCTAATTTGCATTTTATTCTTTCAGGGCCGATAATATAATATACCAATAACATACCGTGGTGGATTTAACGAACTAATATCAACGTTTCTCTGGCTTTTTGAAGTCTAAAACTGAGTGGACTATCTTAGAATTGCTTGCATTTATGCGACACATAAAGGTTCAGTTCTAGTCTTCTGGATTATTATTATTATTACGTTTTTTTTTAAGAATAGCGATATCGAATATGATTCGCTTCAAAAACATATAATAATTCATAACATTAAAAATGAGATCAGAAAATTTTCACTGTTGCTTTTGCTGTTTAGGTGCAGGTTAACCCTGCATAATCATTTCGTTTAGGTGTTGTAATTCCTTACATAACCCTTCAATTGTTCAAGGATATTTCGGGGCTAATATGTATTAATCTTGACTTGTAGTTCTCCCATTTACCAGTTCACAATCCATATTTTGCCTTCACATATACTGAAGGAAAAATGTAGTTTTCTGTGCAACATAATTTATTATATAATATCAACAGCGCTATATTAATTTCACACAAGCATTCTTCGAAACAACATAAAGGAAAATAAATTTAACAAAAACCTGTGAATAGGGACGGTAAATTTGTCAACGTAAAATATAATTACTGCAGTGGAATCCATACATTTCGTCCTGAGTTTCTAAACACTTTCTCCCCGTTGAATATAAATAGTTGTTGTTAACTTAGTAGTTGTCAAAATTTGACTGTATCCTCTTTTAATAACAACTGCGAAATATGATCCAAATCCTAAAACAAATAGCAACCGAATTTGAAACAAGTTAAATATTTTCGTAACTGTTTCTAATATAAGCACAAAGTCTGGTATTTGAAGGAGATGGACTAGTCGATGCAATTGATCCCAGTACTTGAATGATACATGATTTTAACCTAGAGGTGTTGCGAACCCAGAACGTAAAATGTCGGATCAATCACGACAATGAATTATTCCGGCAATTTAAAGATTTCTCTAGCTCTCTGCCTTCATTTTTCCAATGGAATTAAGAAACTATAACTATGGATTTATTTAGTCTTAAGGTTTACTTTCCCAAATCAAATATCCTCTGAGAGTAATGAATTCCAGCTTTCAGAAATTCGGGAGATCTAAACCCCATGTGTTTTTGGTAACAAGCCTCGTGCGCTGTGCTGGAGAACGTCCTCATTCAAAGTATTAGTCACTCGACTAACTGTACCACAATGTACAAGTTGATGCTCGTATTTCTACAATCAAAATCTTTTGATATATGCTATAAGAAGGTAGTATCGCTAATATATATTAAGATAAAAACATAAACATACAAAATCTAATGTATACACAGGTAATATTGCATGTGGTATATAGACATCTTCAAGTAATATGATTATTATAGTAGCATAAGTATCCCTGTTATTTATATTTCCAAGGCAATAAATTTCAGTGCAGACCATCATTAACCTAATAATACTCGCCAATATTTTAGCAGTAGATAAATCTACTGAAGCAGTCAAAATTGTATTAGAACACAATTTGTCTTGATTTATTTATGTCTAATCTCTTGGCTTCGAAAAATGAAAGTGCTTTATCAAAACTGCCTCATAATCATTCAGGATTAGAAAATAACATACTCTTACAATAAAATAGGAGACTTTGAATAAGGTAATCTTTGAAACAACATACCTGAAAGAAAAATATGGCAAGGTCATGATTAGCACACTTTTTCCCATTCCGTGTTCAATGCGAACTGTCCAGAAGATCAACGTAAACAACAGGAACGAAATTTGTGACATGTTCTTAAACCAGTTTTGATTTGTAAATGTCTGTGATCGAGGACAAAATTACTAGTTACTCTTTTAAAATTGTTCGCTTAATCTAAATATCAACGTTTGTTTATTATTACTATTGAGATATTAAGAAGTTCGTTAAATGGATCACGTGTGCTCTCTCTGACGTTTTTATCGCCTTATTTCTTTGGATTACGACGACGAAGCAAGCAAACGGAATCCGAAATTTTAGACTTCCTCATTGTTAGTGATGATTGTGTTCAAAGTATCGGTTTATAGATAAAAGTATTTATCTGGGTCACTACAATATTAATGATTACATGTATAACCTGCAGGTAGGTGATTTTCGAGAATATGGTCCAAAGCGTGATAGACATGCACAGTGTACTTTGAGATGTTAGGGAATTAGTCAGATGTTTCGTCTGCAGTCACAAACTAATCAACAAATACAAAGCAAATATTCAACAAACACACTTAGGAAACAACAAAAAGGAACAGTAAACGGTCTAAAATAGCTCAGTGTTTCATACTAGCTATTTAGCAAACTCTAAGGGGAAGTTAAAACTCTGAGCCAAAACATATATATATGCAAGCCATTGACTTAAGGTCCAGAAGAAACGCATGAAACATAACATAACAAAGAGTGTTCTCTTAAGACCATTCATCAAAAAGAAAAAAATTCAATTTTTTTTTTGTATCACTCGCTAGATAATATTTTTATTGAATGTATTTCTTTTATGATCAAATTATACTTCGCAGAGGGTAAAAGTTTCGTTGATTTTAGACAGCTTACACAAAACGTTACCATGATAGAAACATACTACCTAATCTGGCGTTGCGGGTAAAGTTAGTTGAGAAGCAGGTGTAACGAATCATTAAAGATGTGTTAAAAGATTTCTTTGTCTTATTATTTGCATTATGGTTTACTCTACGCCAACACAAAGGTTTTGTCGACGAGAAATCAGGATTTTGTGCACTTGAAGAATTTCAATATAGTCTGGAATCCGACAGTGTTGATAGCGCAGAACTCGGGATGAGTACTCTGAAAATGCCCTATTTTATACCCTACTGTATATATATATATATATA
>NC_068990.1:2571871-2576020 GCF_001194135.2 Octopus bimaculoides
ACATATATATATATAATGAAACATCAAGTCAACATCATGGTGTTTGGAGTGATCACTAGTGAGGGCAACTTTATGCCTCCATTCATCTTCCCGCACGGTCTCAGACTTAACACGGAGGCCTACATGAAAACCTGCTCTGGGTCAAGAGAGTGGCTGCTGGAAGACCTTATGTCTGGCAACAGGACTCTGCACCATGCCACACAAGCAGGAGAACCCTGTCATCGCTCTGATATTTTCTGCGATCACACCACCCCTAACACGTGACCACCTAATTCCCGAGAGTGCAACCCCCTTGATTATTATGTGTGGGGTGCACTTGACGGGGGAGACCAACAAGACTCATTGTAACACCAAAGGTAAACTAAACGAAAAGATAATGGCAGCATTCACCAATAATCTAGAAGAGTTGCAAGAGATTCCGAAGTCATTTGGAGGTCATGACGGAACCCAATGCCGATTTTATTGAATAAATTTACCCATTAATATATCAAGATATTTTTTTAATGTAACTTTGGTAAACATATCTGTTAAAATGTGATAGACGACAATATATTCACCGCATTCTGTATTTATATTATGTATATGTATATATGTTAACCAGCGTGTACCTCTATCCATATGCGACTCTTTTGATTCTACCCTATGCGTATGCCTATATTTGCATACTTTTTTCTACCTCAGGATAGACCTTTTCATAACCGTCAACGCAAACGTTCTCGCTCATATCGCCTATATGTTCTCAAAATGTAACTTTCCCAAATAAAGAGCTCTTCTTATGAGGAAGCTATAGGATGTTATCCTGGTACTCAACTAAAAGTCTACCAAAACATTATATAAGAAACAGCTGTAAGCTAACGAAGTTCATTACATAACGTTTAGTTTTCGTCAGGTGTCATCTGCTTGCTTCCTATACGTATATTGAGTTTTACACTAGGTTATTAGTTTCGCAATGATTAAGCGAAATATTGAATTATATACATACACACACACACACACACACACACACACACACACACATATATATATATATATATATATATATATATATATATACACAAACAGGAAATGTGAACTGGACAAACAAGTAATAATCGACACACATCCATTCATTTATTATACATACCGTCGTACGCTTTCATACGTCTATTGCTACTACAAAGATAACTTGATGCATCGTGTCAGATAATAGCATCGATCATAAATATTGGCATAAGGGCGTAAACATTCAGCATATCATACAACTTACCAGAGATATCAAATCTGAGATGAAGTACATGCAAGAATTATGATAACAACCACCACCACCACCACCATCACAATAATAATAATAATAATAATAATAATAATAATAATAATAATAATAATAATAATAATAATTATTATTATTATTATTATTATCATCATCATCATCATTATTATTATTGGAAGGCCAAGTTGATCCCGAAAGAATTTCAACTTAGAACAGGAAAGAAAAGACAAAAAAAATAACAGAACAAATTAAATACTGAAGAAGATTGTCCAACGCGTTGAAGAGTTCTATGCACACCACCTATGAAAATATGCACCCGGGGTGAGGATTGAACTCATAACCTGCGAATAACGTTCACTCTGTGATTTGAATCACAAGGATATAACTGTCAATAAGTACGGCGCGCTAACCGATTGTGCTACCGGGGCATCTGGTATGTACAGTGATAAATATAGTTAGTGAGAAAATTAGAGTTATAGATTAAATTAATACAATTGATCAAATCATCAGAAGTATATTTGCTGTGTGAATATAGTAATATTGAGTTAATGCAATAGGGAATTGCTGGATTTAAACCTTACATGAATTTAATTGCGTTATTAATGTCATTATTGTGTAAGTTGATTTTATCAGTGTCATTTGGTCATGTACAAACATATATATGTGAATTTATCTGCAATAACAATGTATCGTATAGATACTTAGCAATAATCGTTATAAATGAGCAACATAAATCAGAATAACCAATTCAATCATTATAATATAATGAGTCCAAGCATCAAAAGGGACCTGTCCCATTTTGAATTTATAATATTAATGTTCTTATCAATTGCGAGTAGGTTTAGAGAGTCATTTGTACATACGTGTATATATGTATATATGTATATATGTCTAGTAATGTAATATTGTTCATAATATCTGCTTAACCATAATTATAATTTCTTAATTTCCCTAATAAGTAAATATCGAAGAATAAAATGAATGCTTAAATTCATTTATTTGTTCGTTCTTTCTTGTTTAACCACCTTTAATGTGTCCTTACAATCCCCTGTGTTTAACGTTGCTAATTTTTGTTTAACGTATTTCCTGCTCATATCTAACTACAAGGATATATAAATTGGTTCTAATTAACACAGGAATAAAGATTAGAGGCTCTACTTATTTCTCATCCTATGGAAAATATTAAGATAAACCTGCGTATTTAGATTTGTTCCAACATATACGCAACGCGTAAGTATACACGTGGTGTATACGTTTCTTTCACTCGCAGACATACGCACACATACACTATACATTTATACATTCTAGGTGCGAGTTTGCTATTTACAATATTACACTTTATTTTATAAGCTATGCTTTTAGATTTTGAACCAAATATATACTTTGTTATTATGGCTGTATGTTTAATATTAGATTTAGAAAATAAGTGGATATAAAAGCGCGTCCTTTTAAACTAATTGTTGTCGATCTGTAATACATATTGTAGACATTCTAACGGGTTCGTATGGTACATTTGTAAGCTGTTTTACGCAGGTAGTTCCAATCTAAGGGGCAATTATACGACGCCAGATAGTTATATCTCCATCGACTTCCCTAACATATTGAGAATACTTCACTGATAGAAGACAGAAATATTTACCGCTAATGTCAATATTAGCAATATGACTTATATAACAATTGACAAAGCTACTATTCGCTCAAATATAGACATTGCGGAGAAAGCAATGGTTGATTTTATCGACTCAGATGCTTGACGAGAAATCTACTCTACGTGTATGAAAGAATGAAAGAGAAGGCTGACCAACGAGCGATTTGAGCAGAAGATGAAACACGCCGTAATAATAACAGCTAAGCATTTTCCAGCGCTCTACTTATTTCTCATTCTAAGAAAAATATAGAAACGAGCCTGCGTATCTAGATTTTTTCCAACATATATACAACGCATACGTATACACGTGGTGTAGACGTTTCTTTCACACGCAAACATACGCACACACATATAAATTATACATATATATATTATGTATTATATATATATTATAGGCGCAGGATTGGTTATGTGGTCTTGCGTGTTGGTGTTACTTCTGTGAACCTGGATAACACTGTGGACGTGTGTCGTTCGGCGGTGTCCGAAAATTGAACCAAAGGAAGTCGACTGAGGTAGGTGGAATTGTTATTTTTCTTTTTGAGCTGGGTGAGAATTATTGTTGTATATTATTATTGTTGTAAATTTCGCCCACCTCTGGGGCAATTTCTCCTGCCTACGGCGACTGTAGTTGTTGCTCGTTTTGCGAGAAAAATCTGTGTTCCTCGTTCGTCGTTGTGGGTGGGCGCGCCACCACAGCAACGGAGAGGAAAAATTTCTTCGTGAAATTTGGTGTGGCAGTTTTTGCCAAATTTAAATATTCTCTGTGGATTTACCCTGCATTGCGGAGTGTGTCAACAAGAGAACTCAGACCATTTTTCGTCGCCAGTAACGATCCGGTAAAGAAATCGTTGCTTGTGTCCATGAGTTGAGTGGTGACGGGCAAGCAAACCAGCGGGGATTGTGGTTCGTTGATTTTTGTTGTTGTCACTTAAAGCATGCGGAATCCATGCTCCATACTTCTGAACCTTTCCTATCGAGTGAAGATGCTTCTCTATAGCAGTGTGGGAGCATTCCATTTTCTCTACCAGTTCCCTCGTTTGACGAGAATTTTCGTGCAAAAGTTCGTTTAATCGCTCTTCATGGAATTCAACTGGACGGCCAGAACGAGATGCACCTTTGAGGTCAAAATTTCCATTTTTGAACTTGGCATACCAATCACGAGCGGTTCTGTCAGCTATGGCACCCTCTCTATACATAGCACAAATGCCGAGAGCAGCTTTTGCGGCCTTAGAACCTTGATTAAAAGCAAAAA
>NC_068990.1:2576578-2577487 GCF_001194135.2 Octopus bimaculoides
CACACACACACACACACACACACACACACACACGCTCACACACTCACACACACATACACACACAAACATATAGACACATAGTGCTGTAGGTTATATATTCAAACGTATACTGTGTGTCGATGAGATATTTACTTCTGTATTGTTCAGTATGTCATCATGCTTTGTACTAGAGATAGCACTGAAGATCTCTTCAGATTACAACCGTAATATTTTTAAAAGAAGTACGTTTTGAAGTACTTCATGCCACCCTATGTTTGAAACGAAGAGCAGAGAAATTCATCACAGATGAACGTATGTTTTTGTTTTCTATTTTTCTCGTGCATTGCACTCTTGGAAAATCAACCTAGCAAATTTCTGCTGACTCTAAAAATCAAGTTCATATACAAGGTTAAACCATTAATTGAAAAAATGAACTATATACACAAATATCAACCTACTTTTTTCAGTGTGAATGTTTTGTGTATACAGAATGAAAGGTGGCAGTGTCCTTATAGGCTCTCATTTGAGTTAATTAGAAAGATTGTTGGTAAATAGCAGCAAGATCGATAAATAATGAAAAGAAAAAGACATCTCAAGCAAATAGAAATATATATGGCGAAGAGAGATGAATATATAATACATAACACGACATTGGAATACTTAGTACAGAAAATTACAAGTTGATAAATTTAAAATTTAATTAAATGGAAAGAAAATAACATCCAAATAATGTTAAGAGAAAAATTAGCTACTGGTACCCAGCAGTGAAATTTCTTCACTAAGTCAAAAGAAAATAATGCATAGCATGATAACGGGAAACCATCTTATATTGTTCACTTGTAATTGCTCAGACTCTTAGTGCGGCTGGTTGAAAAATACATACATACATATGTGTGTGTATGTATTTATGTACATATGTACGTGTATATA
>NC_068990.1:2577654-2582225 GCF_001194135.2 Octopus bimaculoides
TAGATCAGAAATTTTGAAAATTAAAGGAATCTATTTACTTCCTGCACGTCTGTATATATATATATATATACAGACGTGCAGGAAGTAAATAGATTCCTTTAATTTTCAAAATTTCTGATCTAAGCCTCTTAATATGTTTTCACCAGTGTAGAATTTACAATGTAATTATTTTTTTACATTCCAGGTGCCATTATATTAAACATTTGCGAAGAGCAACCATGCCACGCACAAAAAATTCAGCAGAACTGTCAGATTTTCAACCTTTTGGGTCTCAATGCCACGCATAGTTGAGAATCTCCCTCCAAAAGCACAGGGCATTCCATTTTTCCAGTCCTTTGTGGAAATTATATATATATATATATATATATATATATATATATGGAGATGCATGGCTGAGGATACATGTATAAAGTTATTAATTTTATAAGGATGGACATATGTGTAGATGTATTTATGTGATAGTATGGATTGCTTGTGGTTTTTCCAGTTGTGCGTTAATGTGTGGACGTGTGCTAGTATAGGTATCGCCGATAGAAGAAGTGTATAAATTGTAGAGTAGTTTGACAAACAATAAAAACACTGGCAGAAAGCAGCCTGTAGGTTACGTAATACACACTCTTATACTCTATACCTACACAATGTATTTTATTTTATTCATCTTCCACACGATAACTATAACTAGAACTAAATGCATACATATATGCAGATACGGAAGTATACACAAGTATACATCAGATTTATAAACATATACACATATTATTTATTATTATTATTGCTTAAAATAGTTTTGTTGGGTCCCCCATATATAAATAATAATTTAATTTTAATTTTTAATAAATTGATTATAATTGAGTTTTTACCTGTAATTTTGAATTTTATCCCTAATATTATATACATATATATCGTGTAACCACATGTGGATCGTTGGCGATTTTTTCCGCCGTCTTCCTCTTCTCTTGGACTTGCTTCTGTCTCCTGTTTCTGAAGAGCTTTGCTCGAAACATAAAACTACCTTTCTTTTCTTCCCCGATCGTTTGCTAATACTTTGCATGCATATATTCATGAGAGGGTATCCAAATGTAACTGTAAACGTTCTCTGAGAGACAAGCTCGTTGTAGTCCAAGCTTGTGCCACTAGAAGCCACTTGATACGATTGTCAGGTATCGGTCTGCTAACTGGTGTTGTCGAGTGGGGTCGCACGTGAGGTGTCTTTGTTTTGCAGTGCTTTTCCCTTGCTCGTCGACTTTTGTGCGATGTATGAAACGAAGGAAGAGTATGCTTCCATGAATTTTTGTATTCTGCTGTAGAAAACGGCTGCCGTTACAGTTGTTATATTTCAAACGGCTTACAAGGACGCTGCTGTGAGCAAAACAGAAGTTAGTTTACGAGTGGTTTTCACTCTTTAGGAAAGGTCAAATATCGCATGAAGACCAACCTCGTTCAGAGTGACCGTCCAACAACCGAACGAATGAAAACATTACGAAAATTCATGAACTGATCATACACACCGTCGCCGCAGAATTGACGAATTTGCTGATATGACTGGTATGTCCTGGAGCTTCTGCCAATGACAGTTTAGCAACGAATTGCGAATGAAAAGAGTTGTAGCAAAACTTTATGCCTCACTTGCTCACGGATGATCAAAAGCAGTCACGACTAAATGCCTGTTGTGAACTGAAAGAACAGTTGGAAATTGATCCGAACCTTTCTCTGAAGGTTAGCACTAGTGAAGAAAGCTGGTGCCACGGCTACGACTCTGAAACGAAAGCAGCAATCAAGTCAATGGAAGCATTCAATGTCGCCACGCTGCCAAAAAAGTGAAGTCTAATGTCAAGACGATACTGATTTGTTTCATCGATGCGAAAAGAATTGTCCACATAGAATTTGTCCCTCTCCCCGTGAAACTGCAAACCTGAAACGTTTGCAAGACACAGCGAGTCGAAATTGCCCCGACCTGTTGCAAAGTGGAGTAAGTGGATTGCATCAGGACAATGCGCCTGCGCACACCCATTTGTGTGTGACGCATTTTGTGCCAAAAATGGATTGACCTCACTCAACCGAGGTCTTTATTCGCCGGTTTTTCCTCCCTGCGACTTTTTTTTATTCCTCTGATTCAGAAAAACTCCTTAAAGGAAAACATTTTGCAGATGTGAAGAAGAAAACAGCGGAGTTCCGAAGCATCAGTTCCGAAGAGTTCCAAAACTGCTTCGAAAAACGCATCTGGACCGATGCATTGCTTCACATGGAGAATACTCTAAAGGCGATAAAAGTGTAAACATGTAAAATTAAGTAAAAATAAAATAATATTGCACAGTTCTGGTTTGTTATGGATACTCCCTCGTATACATATATATGATCAGAGAAATTATTATTAAAAGAATAAATCAACGAGTCGATTCTCTATGTACTCGTTCGAACGGCGAAGAGAAATTTTTAAATGTCTGCGAAACGATTCGGCTCTAATTGTGAAATATTGTGATTAATTCCTTGACGTATTTTCGCAAAAATATGAGATGCTCACGGGTGGAAAAATTTTGGAACATGCGTCAAGTCATATCTGAGGAAAAACAGCACAAATATAGACTACATAAAGTAGATTATATACATTTTGGGATATAGTAGTCAAACTTGTAAACAGGCCATCATATAAAATACAGCGGTTGGACAAAATAATGGAAACACCTAGCATCAGAGCATCATAATTGTGGAGTATCTATAAAACCGACAAAAGTTTGATGATTTTTATGTTTTTTATTTATTATTAGTGTTGTTTAATATGTGTTGCTACAATTGCTATTTCTTTTCAGATATCATCAGAAAAAGATAATTAAAATTCATTAAAATGACAGATCTATCGAACTTTCAAAATGGCCAAATTGTTGGTGGTCCGACGGCAGGCACTAGCGTAACGAAAACAGCCGAAATGTTTGGTGTTTCAAGAAGTATTGTCTCGAAAGTAATGACAGCCTTTGAGAATGAAGGAAAAATCTTGGTGAAACAAAACCAAAATTTTAGATAGGGACCGTCGGACTCTTACGTGAATTGTAAGAAATGACCACAAAAGTACAGATCCCAAAATTGCTGTAGAGCTTAATGACCAACTCGAGAACCCAGTTTCCACAAAAACTGTTCGCTGTAGGCTGCACAAACCCGGATTTCATAGGAGGGCTGCAATCAGAAAACCACTACTTTTAAAAACAAACCAACGTTGCAAAGCGTTTAGAGAGGTGTAAAAATCTACAGAATTGGTCTCCAGAGCAGTGGAAACATGTAATTTTCTCGGACAAGTCATCCTTTACCATATTCCCGACCACAAGCCGAGTATACGTGTGGAGACAGCCAAAAGAATTATTTGACCCAGACTGCCTCTCTTCCAACTGTTAAACATGGAGAAGGATCTGCGATGATCTGGTGGGCTATATCTTGGAAATAGGCCAGCCCAAAGGTTTCCCCTCATGGCAGCAGAATTAATAGTCAAGATTATTTAAGCATTTTAACTGAACAAATTCATCCTATTGTTGCGGAGCTGTTTCCGGAAGCAAACCAAATCATTTAGGATGATAATACACCAGTTCACACAGCTAAAAGAGTTACCGAATGGCATGAGGAACATTCTAGTGAAGTTGAACGTCTTATCTGGCCACTACAGTCTCCAGATCTCTATATTTTTGTACATTTATGGTGCATTTTAGAAAAGCAAGTAAGGAGTCGATATCCTCCACCATCATCACTACAAGAACTGGAGATTGTTTTAGCTGAAGAATGGACAAAAATTACTTTAGAAATAATTCAAATTTGTACGAGTCCATACCTCGTAGAATTCAAGATGTAATTACTGCCAAAGCGGTCCTACCCCGTATTAAAATAAATATGTTTGAAATTGTAAGGTGTTTCTATAATTTTGTCCAACGTCTGTATATAATTGAATTAAACATGCGTAACTGTTTATCGAAGTCTATTTCATTGTCATTGAATGTTTTAGTTTATGTTTTTCTTAATTTCCACTATGTTCGTCTTAATTAAGTAGACCTACAACCAATGAGATTTAAGAGTTGAACAACCCATCTTGGTACTGGAAATAGTGCAATCTGAAAAAGAATACGCAGATAATTTGTTTTGAAAGATGAGGGCGAGCGTGGATCAAGGGAGATTTGCACTTTGCTTTCTCTAAAATTTCAAGTAAGCATGCAAATGCTACCTTGTCAAAGCAAGTCCGTAAAAAATAAGGCAGAAGCTATTCTAGTAGATTATTCTCCATGTTATGTTATGAATCTTAATGCTATCGAGCATGTGCATACGTTTGTAATATACAGACACAGTTAAGTCAAATTCCCTAGCATATCCTGCAGTGGATATATCTGTATTCGTGGTTGTTCTTACAAAGCAGCTTCCAATTACCATTATATCAAACCATGAATATTCAGGGCTTGATATATAAACACACAAATATTTTAGCTGGAATGCTCCTGAACATAGCTCGGTAATGCTACTAGCCACTTTGACCAAACATACAAATATGTACACATATGTTCATACACACAAATATATATATATATATATATGTGTATATA
>NC_068990.1:2582667-2586283 GCF_001194135.2 Octopus bimaculoides
ATATATATATATATAAGTATATTTATTTATATAGTGTGTTTATATATATGGACGTATATAAGTGTTATGTATATGCTGAAAAGTAAGTTCGTTTACAAACAAATCTACACGTATGAATACACGTAATCATCAATAGAAATACACGTAATGCCATAGCTACAAATACATGCACGCATGCCAATGTGAAAACAGACTTATACACATTCACACAAATACAAAGAATGCGATTCCAACATCCATTATAGAGTTTGCAACATTTCGAAGCTTCAAGCTAGATTGCAAGATGTAATATTGAGGATATTTCTGTTTGATATTTTAACAATATCAAACATTGAAATATAAGGTTTCTTTTCATTGTGTATAAATAATACAATCTTCATTTTACTCTTGGAATGATTTGATAAGTTTGGAAATATTGCTGTTTTTATTCCGTTTGTCTGTTATATTAATAGTATTATTTATTATCTGCTTTGTTGTTGTTATTGTTATTATTATTATTATTATTATTATTATTATTATTATTATTATTATTATTATTACCATCATTGTAATCATCGTTGTTGTTGTTGTTATTACTATTATTGTTGTTATTGGTATTTTTACTTTGTTATTGGGGAACAATTCTTTCCCCTTGAGTATTACTTTTATTGCTAACCATGAGCTATTTTCGAAAATATTGGTTTAGAATTTTGAGATTAACAACGAAAATAAAATGCATTGTAATTCTTACGTTCTTTCTTTTGACTGTTATATGAAGTAACATAAAAATATTGTTACATTTAAGAGAGTAATCCAAATAACACAAATATCGCATAGCTGCAGGTGTTAAACAACAATGAAACCACAAAAACGCATTCAGGATATCCCTTCTTCATGATCGCTACCGACATTCTTGTAAAAAATATTTTATGTAGTTCGAGTGAATGATAAAGATGTTTACCAGCGCTGTTCATGCACTTGCATGTTCATCAGTGGCGTATGCAGCAAATTCAAACAGATATAAAGTGAAGAAGAATGAGTGAAGTGACTACTGGAAACCTGTTTTCACTTACGCACATAAACACATACAGAAACACATATAAATATGTATGTATATGAGTATGCATATTGATAAAAATCGGCTACGTGAAACAGCTCTGAGTAACCAATGCGAACAAAATATGTATATCAAACACCATAAAACGTATATTCTTGCTTATCCCATTTGTATAAAAGAGAACATAATTTCAAGAAAGAAGAATTCTCTGAAGTTGACAGTTATACTCAGGAGATGTAACGGCATTTAATGACTGGCGTGTAGTACTTCGTAAACGTTATTAGATTAACAATTATCAGGGGACAAAGACACTTAGACAATGGAGTATCACACATTCATAGCCCATGCAATATTCATTATTTCAAAGCCGGCGAGCTGGCAGAAGCGTTAGTACGCCAGGTGAAATGCTTAGCAGTATTTCGTCTGTCTTTACATTCCTCCGAGGTCGACTTTGCCCCTCATCCTTTCGGGTTCGATAAATTAAGTGCGAGTCACGTACTTAGGTCGATCTAAGCGACTGGCCCCTCCCCCAAAATTTGGGGTCTTGTGTCTAGACTAGAAAAGAAAATTCATGATTTGAAGAAAAATGTGCAAAGAAAAATAACTTAGATCGGTCGCTGGCATGTGTCCCTGTGCATATGCATTCATATACATATGCAAAAGTGTGTGATTATGCATGTGTATGCCTATATATATATATTTATATATATATATGGTGGTTGTCTACTCCTTATGCAGAGACTAACCATCTCTTGTATTTACGTCTTAGATCCATGATGGCTTCTGATGTCGCTCTTTAAACATGACAGTGCATTGGAAAAACACTCACATAGGAGACATATCTTATTTGGACCACCAAGAGCTGCATTGAAGTTCTGATATCTTTGTGAGTTTAATTTTTTTTTTTGCAACCTCCGTTAGATTTGCAGACCTTATGGCATACACGGCATAATGGAAACATGTAGCATAATGCCATCATAATTTTGGAATATCTATAAAACCGTCATAAGCTTGCTTATTTTTGTTTTTTGATTTATTATTAGTGTTGCTAAAATTCATTAAAATGACAGATCTATCGGACTTTCAAAGAGGTCAAATTGTTGGTGCTCGAACGGCTGGCACTAGCGTAACGAAAACAGCCGAACTCTTGGGTGTATCACGCAGTTATATCTCGAAAGTAATGATAGCCTTTGAGAAAGAGGGAAACATCTCGTCGAAACAAAAACTCAGTAAGAAAATCAAAACTTTCAGATAGGAACCGTCGGACTCTGAATTGTTAGAAGGACCACAAAAATACAGCTCCCAAAATTATTGCAGAGCTTAATGCCCACTTCGAGAACTGTTCGCTGTGAGCTGCACAAAGTTGGATTTCACAGGAGGGCTACAATCAGAAAACCACTACTTTCAAAAACAAACGTGTGAATGTGTGTGTGTCGGTATGTATATGCATGTTTTTTTCTGCCTGTGACATACTATATCGAACGATATCTTTTTGGTATCCTTTGTTTTCTCTTTCTTCTCATCTTTTTTTCAATATTATAAAGGAAAATGTGAGTATGTACCGAAACGTTAATTTCTCTTCTTTTTCTTTTACATGTACTGAGATTCATTGTACAATTCTTTGATTCTTTTCAATTTATATGCCTATGTCTTTCTGGCAAGAGATTTTACTTGTTTAACTCCACGTAGTATTTTTAATCCTTTCCTAAATATTTATTTTCTCTTTACTTCATTGTGTGAATTTTAGTTATATATGCTTGTAGAGGTGTGCAGATATGTGTGCATGTCTGTATGTATATGAATATATATGCAATCAAGAGGATGAGGTGGCTATGCGCACTCCAAGTTCAACCTGTTAAATAACAATGCAGTTTCCAAGCAGATTCGTTTCATTTCTATCGCGGATGTCCATAATATATTTATTGCCATATTCTTAAATATGATATGGAAGAGCTCTATACTTACTTTCACAATCCACTACAGAAATATTATCAATTTTGGATAACGGCACAAGAAAAAATGCAGACAGATGCAGCACTTAAAGTATACTTAAACATTCAAAGAAATTCACGTCGATAGTAAATATTCACGTGTATATATAAAATGTCATAAACCTTTCTTGCCCAGCTTTTAATCAATAACATTATGATAATTACAAAAATGTTAACTCAATGGAGTGTTTAGATGTTGCCCGACTAATTCTTGGATTCCATACACACACACACATACGCATACACACTCATGTATATATACTTTTAAATGCTTACACTCACGGGCACAGACAGTCACACGCTCAGATGCACAACATATATAACATATACATCATATGCATATATAAAGGACTCCCTTCAGTCATGTATGACCATGGGTTTGCACCTAGAAAGTTCCCCTCCGAGGCACATGTCCGAGCAAGCTTGTTCATGGAAGACCAACAGTCGCCCATGCATATCAGCCGTCCCTCTCCATGCCACCAGCATTATCCGAAGGAAATCAAAAGTCAATACAGCTTGGCACTAGCGACGATGCATCTCATTTCTACAACTCAGTGAACTGGAGCAACATGAAATGCATATATATATA
>NC_068990.1:2587379-2587826 GCF_001194135.2 Octopus bimaculoides
ACACACACACACACACACACACACACACACACACACACACACACACACACATGTATATATACGGCAGCTGTGTCCGGGCAATCGGAATTACGTCATAATATTGGCTGATGTACTCAATGATGTGGAACTAATAGTAGAAGCATAGATAGATTAAAGATGTAAGCACTACTAAATGTCTTCTTTATTGTGCATCTCTGGATCTTTGTTGAATATATATTTATGTATACATGCAAACATGCATTACATACATACGTACATAAACACAAGTGCGCGCACACACACACGCACGGCCTCACACACACACACACACTCACATGCATGGCTTCGCACACATACACACACACATACACAAATATATATACACATACTTAGTTATGCATGAATTTCACTCACCCTCTATCTCGCTCTGTGTCTTACATGGACATATGTAAATATATATATATATAT
>NC_068990.1:2588624-2590724 GCF_001194135.2 Octopus bimaculoides
GTAATTAAGCCCATCTCGTTAAATGGAACCTGTTTCGTTCGGATTTAATACAAAATGTTATTGATCATGAGTGCCATCCGTTGGCAAAAATGGTAAAGGACAGATTCAGTTGCTAAGTTACAGATAAAAAAATAACAGAGAATAATAATAAGAAAGAGAAATTAGAAAACATATAATAAATTAAGACAATAGGTATGTCAGTACCCAGATATGTTACTTCTATACCTACATGTTCGGTCTGTACACACACACTCACGTACATACACACATACACACATACACACATACACACACTTGCTCATTTGAGCTGAGAAGTACGTGGCATCAAATTGTCCGGCCATTCTTGTATCCCGCTGCAATCATATATATATATATATATATATATATATATATATATATATATATATATATATATACATATATATATATATGCATACATACACACACACACATATATACATAAAACCATACGCGCATTTTCACCTATTACCATTATATATGTCTACTTCCACCTTTGTGCTTATGCCTCTACGTACATATACGTATGTAGAAAAGTACTCACACCTAAACACCCAAAATCACCTAAATGCATCTATTCACAGATGTATGCATGCATATCCATGTATGCTGACATATATACATACACACGCACATACATATACAGGGTGCGATCAGTAAAGTATTCGAAGATCAGTTGTGTGGCGTCTGAGCGAAAATCACCACCATGATGCAATTGGCACAACCAGAAATTTCGAAACGACATGTTGTACTTCTGGTAATTCGCCCCAGAAGATCCAGTACGAACATTTCAGAGTGTCTGAGTGTCAATCTCAGGACAGTGCGATCTGAGGACATGCACCGAGAGTGATAAAAATCAAACATCCAGTCAACATCATGGTATTTGGAGTGATCACTAGTGATGGCGACGTTATTCCTCCATTCATTTTCTCACACGGCTTCAGACACGGAGGCCTACATCAAGTACCTGGAAGAGGTAGTGCTGCCCTGGGTCAAAAATGCTGGAAGAGCTTATGTCTGACGATAGGACTCTGCACCATGCCACATATGCAGTAGAACCCAGTCATGGCTGTCAGACAATTTCAACGACCATATCACCCCTAACATTTGGCCACTTAACTCCCCAGACTGCAAACCCCGTTATTATTATGTGTGAGACGCAGATGTGCGAGAAACCAACAACACTCCTTGTAACACCAAAGATGAACTGAAGGCAAGGATTATTGCAGCATTCACCAACTTAAACATGGAGACAGTCCAGAAAAGGTGATATATTAAATAAATAAAGGCGATATATTAAATAAATTTACTCAGTAGTATTTTAAGATATTTTTATGTAATTTTGGTAAAAATAGCTGTTAAAATGAGATGTCAGTGTTATTTTTATTTTTGCTTAATTTAGACGGCCTTTCATTTACCGCACTCGCCCTCTCTGTATATATATATATACGAAGATACTTATGCATACACACACACACACACACACACACACACACACACACACACACACACACATATATATATATATATATATATATATATATATATATATATATATATATATATATATATATATCCATACGCATATTTTTACATATATCCATATATATATACACATGGACATACACACACATGCACGTACATGTGCGAGTTTATGCAAACGTACTCATCCAAGTCTATATCCGAGGTTATTTGAAGATAGCTACACGGTCCGATGAGGTTTTTCCATGATGCGTGACTAGTCAAACTAGGAAATTTAATGAAGCAATGAAACAGTGAAACAACACACCATAGAGCATTATTAATGCAGTAATAATTTCATGTACTTAGCATATGCGTTGATCATCAGGTCTGTTTATGCATATAGGTTCCAAGTGATGTCCATAATTATATGTTCGTGTATAGACTGTCATTAGTTATATTACTGGTGTTCCGAGTTTGTAGGTGTTGACAGAAAAAGCACTTATCGTGTAACATACAGTCTATGGAAAGCCATACTTACATATATATATATATATATGTATATATACATATATATATATATATGTATGTATATATATATATATATATATATATATATAT
>NC_068990.1:2591384-2593884 GCF_001194135.2 Octopus bimaculoides
CACACGTGTATATATAATATACATATATGTCTATATTGCATTTATATATATATATATATATATAAATGCAATATAGACATATATGTATATTATATATACACGTGTGTTTGTGCGCGCGCCCAAACAACGACTCACATAGATAGAAAGCTCAAGTCTTGTCTAAATTCATAAATTCAATATCATACCTAATCTGATTCACATCATCAACCATATCGACCTGAATATTATCTAAATCTATCCGAAATCTATCAGTACTATTCCTAACCTCAGTAAATGATTAAAATTGATGTGTTTCTCTGAATGCCTAATTATTTCCCTACGGTATTTTATAAATGTATGTCTTTCCTTCCTCCTGTCTGTTCGGTTGGGTAATAGTTTAAGAAAATGCAACCGCTTACTCTTAATTATTTCCAGGAGTAAATATGTGTTTGTGTAAGTACGCCTTCTCCCTTCATTGGCCTGTGTTAGGAATGTGTCTTAGTTTCTTAGATACTGTATAGGCTCGTAGATATAATTACGAGCGTGTTTGCATACGTGTGTATGCATAAGTATATTTATGTTTATGAGTGTATATGCGCGTTCACCAGAATGACGTTATATCATTATTGCATTAGAGATTCCTGGGAAAATATGTAGGTTATACAAATCAATATTTCACTAGTAATTCTATGGTCGAAGCCAATTTCTGAACGCTTATAAATTCTTCACCTACTAAATAAGCCTACACCAACCATATTCGCTTCTAATCGTCAACATCGCCTTTGCCACAACCACTACCACCATCACCACCGCTACCACCACCACTGCTGCTGCTGCTGCTGCCATTACTACTACTACTACTACTACTACTACTACTACTACTACTACTACTACTACTACTACTACTGTAATTGCTGCTGCTTCTGTGGAAGAATATGATGATGTTTGTTTGTTGCTTTTGTTTGTAACTGGTGCAATCGTCGCTGCTGCTGTCTAAGTTGATGATGATTAGTATGCTGTTGTTGATGTTGCTGCTGCTTCTGATGATGTGGAAGGTGATGAGGTTTAATTGCTCAAACAACATAAACACAGTGGATGGACGAAAAACTTCTATGATGACATTCGGCCTTTATACACGATGGAGAACGTGGGTAATGTGAGGCTGAATTCCTAGAATAAAGGAAACCGACGGGGTGGAAACGGCTACTGTGCATTTGGCTATACGTTTGTTACATCTGAAATGACTTTGAGTAAAATAAATGTATCTTCAACAAGATCAATCGCAGTTATGACTTCATTTTCTCCCAGAAATAATCAGTCTGACATCCTCCAGCATCACCATCACAAACCTATAAACCGTTTAAATAACATTGGTTTCGAATTTTGGCACAAGGCCAGCCAGTTCGGGAGATGGATTAAGTCGATTACATCAACTGCGTCCTCAACTAATACATATTTTATAGACCACGAAACGAGGAAAGGCCAAATCAGCGTCGGCGGAATTTGAAGTCTGAACGCAAAGCCTCACGAAATGGCGCTAAACATTTCGGCCGGCGGACTAAAGGTTCTGCTAGCTCGCCGTATTGCCTTTTACGGAATATTTCCAGGGTATTCACTATTGATTTGTATAACTTCCAAAAGTGTCATTTTAATCTATATTATCGTACTCTTCAACGTTACCACATTCATTCTACGCAATATAGCAGTATATAGATGTCCCTAAGATCTTATTCAAAACCTTGTCCGCTGTTTCAATCATCACTGTTACTATAAACATCATTACAATACCGTTAAAACCATATTTATTATCACTATCAAAAATAATAATAAATGCGCCTTTTTAAAGCCTAGCCAGGCTCATGGGCCCGGTTTCCGGTTTCAATGGCGTATTTGTTCCCCAGTTGGACCAGACGCCAGTCCATCGCAGCGTTACTCATTTTTGCCAGCGGAGTGGACTGGAGCAACGTGAAATGAAGTGTTTTGCTCAAGAACACAACGCGTCGCCCGGTCCAAGAATCGAAACCACAATCTTGCGATCATGATACTAACACCCTAACCACGAAGCCATGCGCCTCTACATTATCACACTACATTATCACACTACATTATCACTATACATTATCACTATACATTATCACACTACATTATCACTATACCTCGCTCTAGTATTTGCTTAATTTAAAACACTTTATTTAAAATTATTGAATAGACATTGAAAACTTCAAAATATGAGGTGGATGATATATTTCCTGCAACCCTGTGATTACGACAAGGTAGTGAATATTTCTTTTGTGATTCATGTAAAGTCACTGATGCATAGTATGATGGAAGCGAGATGGGGGTAGTGTCCACCCGAATGCAAAGTGAAGGGGCTAAAGTTTTCTTTGGTTGACTGGACGGCGCCGAAATTGTCAATGCCTCCGCATGTTGAGAACATTTACTATGGTAGCAAACATACAATGAAATGTCACTTGCTCAAAAATACTTTGTGTATGGATAGAATTAAAAAAACATATTAAAG
>NC_068990.1:2595831-2605251 GCF_001194135.2 Octopus bimaculoides
ATATATATATATATATATATATAAGCACCACATTTTGCGGTATTCTAGAATCAGATGTAAGAGACTTTACATATTTACTATTACTAAGCTGCACAATGTTTGAAATTAAATGTTCTAAAGTGATACCACAATCTTGTTTGTTTATTCTGTTTTTCTAATGAGTATTTTCTCGCTTTATGATAGACCATTTCTAACCAACTTTGATAGACAACCTGAACGTCAACATTTTCCAGTTTCAGTTCAAGCTATAGTTTTAGTGGTAAACCAATCCAAGCTCTTATAGGACAAAAATCCCTTACATATATATATATACCGTTGTATCATTTCTGGCAAATTTAATGAAATTAGTCCTTGCAAATCGAAGTGCTTCTTAAACATTTCAAGGCAGACTATCCAGAATAGAAAAGTTTTCATTGGAACTTTCAACTTTTACTGAATGTCGTTATGCAATCTCCTGGCTTTTTAAAATTACATTTGTGCTTATCGGCACAATGCATTGAGTCTTATCTCCTACTCCCCATCTTGGTTTAATAATAATATTAGATCTACGAAAAAAGATAATATAAAACTACGGTCCCTGCATTTAACAGAGCAGCTTCTCGAGCACCTGGCTTCGTATACTGTCTATTGTCACATATTGGTATTACGGTAGATGTTGCAAGCTTTGATGTTTTGACAATGGGTCTGATGATTTGTTTTGCATCTAACTTTGCAAAACATCAAGTTTAGTATCCACTATAGTCTTTTTTGAAATCTCTGTTCGCACTACAACATTTAACTATAAATGATGGCTTCTTTTTATATATTTTGTCCCAAGAAAGGCAGTGATCAAAATTATCCACAACAAATGTATAGTAAACAAATTGTACCACTAAAATATGGTTGTCTTGTTCCATTGAATGCAAGAATGTAAATGGGTTAAAGAGGTGAAAGAATGATGCTGAAGGAAGTACTGTGTGACTACATTCAGTTAAATGATAATTAGGTTCATAGGTGTCTTCATCCTGAACTGAGCCATAAAATGTTCGCATTATACTCACACCTACTTAAAGAATATTAATACAATCCATTTCAATTAAAGGCCTAAAAATCACCATCAAATCAAACTTTTGTTCGTAAAAACGTACATCCGAATGATTAATTCAAAAAGGAGATACTAGATAGGATTGTATCCCTCCTTAAAAAATATATTGATTTGGATCCCTGTAATAATTCATTTGAACTCATAAATTTGTTTATAAGTCTAATACAAATAAATAACCTTTTCTCCAGCTCGATATAGATAACTATTCCTTTTCAAAATCCACAATTCTATTAAATAAAGCCATAATAATATAGCAGATATTAGTAACTACAAAATAAATATATTTTCGGATAGAAGTACGATTTTTATTTGTACCTTATTTATATCCTTCTCTTTTTATTACAAATTTATACACATTTGCATACACCTAGCATCCATAGTAAGTTAAGTCTCATAATCTATTAAGTATAAATTGCAAGATTCTGCCAACGTTATATTTCATAATTAATATGTTATATGTAACGTATTATATTTATGGCTATATTTATTCTTTAAGATTTGGAAATCGCTTCTGGTTATTGTATTCTTCCTCTCACAATACCATCAGCATTTAATCCCTTTTGCTTCTAGTCAGTTACATTAACAGCGCCGATTTACTTTGTCTCCCAGAAGTATTAAGACTCTTTCGTTTTCAAGGCCCCGCCAGTACATAGAGCCATTCACTGATATTTTCACTGACACTATATTTCCTTAACAAATAATACGTTTTCCCATTTTCTCAGACCTACATATTGGTTTAAAATTTTGGCACAAGGTCATTAAATTCGGGGGAACCCGTTAGTTGATTACATTTGTCCTGGTGGCCAATTGGCACTTACTTTATCGTTCCCTTAAGGATGACAGAAAAAGTCGACCTCGGCGAATTTGAATACTGAAGCTAAAGACAGATACGCATTTTGACCGATTGTGCCAGTTTACCGACTTGGTCAGACCCGTATACGGAATGACTACCTCACGAAAAAGAACTTTGAATAAGCACTGATTTGAATATCTCCTTAATGTATTCTAATTATATCCTAATTACATATTATTCTCTAATTCATATTTCTCAAATTTTCAGTTAGTATCATTCAATAACATTCATTTTCGCTTTTACCCTTTTTTATATTACATCTCTATCCTCCACCATATATTATGTTACTTTATTTATTTCGTGTTATTCCGTTTAATAACATCTTATAGTAATTCTTCTTATCAATAATTAATTTGTAAGTATTTATTCACAAACCAGTTTCTTCTACATATTAGCCTTCGTTATTCGGCTTCGGATTTTGATTCTTCCCTTCACACCCACCTCCTTATACACACGTATTATTCAACCGGATTTGCATGGGTAGACATATGGGAATGTTATCGTATGTTTATGTATCTGTGCGTTGGTCACGTTTCCCTATATGTCTATATGCAAGTGTGTATATGTAGGCCTTCATGTGTTTCTTATTATATGTGCATGTATATAAATATATGTGTGTGTGTTTGTGCGTCAAAGCGTTACGTATCTTGGGGTTGTGTGTTTCTGAGTGCCTGTGTGTGCGCGGATCTATATGCGTACATAATTACATCTGTCCTTACACATGCTAGCAAGTAATGGCAGTACAACAATCTGAAAATTATTACATTCCAATGGAAATGTCCATTTCTTTCTGAAAAATTTATGTACTGATAAGACTTTCGATTTGATGCACTCTGTTCCAAATTATAGGCTTCTCTCCGATTATAATTTGCATCTACCTCTGCTGTCCGTTTTCTCCAGTTATTTCTTTGTATCTTCATTCTTTTATTTTGTTTTCCTTCCTGTTTCTAGTTTTTAAATTCGACAGAGGTATTTTTGCATGCTTAATTATTTATTTACCTATTTAATTCATTTATTTATATTATCCTTGCTCATAATTGTATATGTCCTTCTATTTCTCTATTTAACATTTTCCTCTCTATTACATTTTCTTTGTACCTCTTTGCATTATGGTGGATTTTCAAAGACTATCCGGCAATGAGTACATATAAGGCCAATATTTATATACCTTTATATCTGAAATGTGTACTGACGAGGATATCAAGCGCGTAATGGTTATCTTACGTAAGTACTCAAAACGTAGGTATGAAAGGCATTCAGGATATCAAAATAAGTTTTTGCAATTATTCATATCGTGGCTATGCGGTAAGAACCTTGCTTCCCAACCACATGGTCCCGGATTCAGTCCCACAGTGTGGCATCTTTGGTGTCTTTTACTATAGCTTCGACCTAACATTAGCCTTGTAAATGGATTCGATAGACGGAGATTTCAAGAAGCCTGTTTTGAGTGCGTGCGTGTATTCTTTTATTCCTTTCAACCATCCGGTTGGGGTCACGCTGGAGCACCATCGTGGTTTTATTGCGTTATTTATGATTATCCTTCGGCCGATTTCCTCATGTTGTTGTGGTGGTGGTGGTGGTGGGGGGGGGGTCACATCACGATTCTTGTATGTACCTTTGTCTCTGTTCTTGTTCCGTTTGACGTATGAGGGAGTTTGATTCTGCTGCCCTCATTTGTACCTCATGCTGGGCCGTCGGTTTATTATGTATTGTAGAGAGGAAAATTCTACTTCCTTTTTGAAGACATCTGCGTCCACATTATATAGATTACTTGATTTCTGTAGCAGGGCATTGGAGAGCTGAGGGCCTTTGAAAGTTGATTATTGCAGTACCCGTTTCTGCGTTTACATGGAGTGGATAGTACCATTGGTACAATACAAAGGCGTCCAAGTCTGCCATTTCTATAACATTCGATGCCGAAATTAGGTATTATCCCTTCTAGAGTTTTCCATATGCAGATTATTACACATCCGTTGCGACTTCGATCCAGGGAGTAAAGTCATAGTTTTTTCAGCCTCTCCCAGTAGCTCATCTGCTGCACTGTTTCAATCTTTTTCGCGTCGTGATGTTGGACTGCTTGAAGATCCGCGGTTAGTTTGGCACTATATAGTGATTATATTTGAGAGTAGTCCATGCGACTGAGGACAAAGGTCCTCCACAGGGTCAACATAAGGGCACCATTGGCTGCAACTGCCGAAATTATGTCCTTAACAAAGTCATGCAGCCACTCTTCCAGTTTAGGAGGAATGCCATAGCCTCGCAGCTTATGACACGGTAGACTGTGATCTACCCTATAAAATGCCTTTGCAAAGTGAAGCTATATCACACTGACATCTGAATGGTGAAGCAGTTGTTTCAACACTCAATCATAGTGCTGTAAGAGCTATGTGTGGCAGCTTCTTCTTAGACAGACGTCAGGCCGTCAGTGTGCGTGCGAGTGTACATGCGCGCGTGTGTGTGTGTATGATTGAGCATATATGTGTCCACTATCATCGCTTTACAACCGGTGCTGGTGTGGTTACGTTCTCATAACTTAGCGTTCGGACAAAAGACAACAAAGCTCTTGCCGTCGATTCGTTCGACTAAAAAACTTCATCAAAGCGTTGCCCCATCATGGCCATAGTCTAATGACGGAAACAAATGAAACATAACCAATAAAAGGTACATACTTTTACATTGGCTATAATGCTGATAAATAGTCGTATACTGGGAGAAATATGTTCATGAATTCTTAGAATTTATCCCAGTTGCTTAAGGATGGATTTTTGAACTCATTCTAAATTTAGAGGTCATAATTAAAAAAATCTTTGAAAGCAGAAACACTGGACTCTGAAGTAGCCGCAACGCACAAACTCCCTGAATGTAAATGCATATTAACATATGTGTGCATGAAGCACACATAAATATACACACATGTACATATATACAAACGTGCATGCATGCATACATACATAAACACACATGCACACACGCATACACACATGTATATATATGTGTATGGATATCATGATTCGATAATCATTACGTAATACATTTCTATGATATATTTTTTATTATTGTAAACAATTCTCTGAGGCCTAAAGTATGTAACGAACGCGCAAACGCACACACTCACAGACACATACAAATTCATATACAAAATCTGACGTCATCGTGGTGGTGGTGGTATAAAATGTCCTTAACTATAGTTCACTATGGAAAGATTATTTAGATAATATGTTATATTGTTTTAATCCAAATGAAGATAAAAATTGCATGTTGACACTGGTGGAGTCTAATACTATTCCCTTGTAAAATTTGATTTGGTCGAGCCATTTGAGAAAGAATAGAAAACAGACAAACAGAGAGACAAAGAGTTTATCATTTAGCGTCCGTCTCCAATGCTGTTGTAGTAGGTTGGGCAATTTAGTAGTAGGTGTCACGCCGGAGAGATGAAGCCTGGTTCAACTTTCCAGCTTACCAGCTCCTGTCAAGCGGCATGGACGATGAATGTTGAATGATGACGATGATGATGTGATGAAGTTGATGATAATGATGAGGAGAGGGAGGAGTGGAGAGGAAGACTGTATATATGTATATATATATCAAAATAGAGAGGGAGAGGGGGAGAGAGGGAGAGATAATCACACACAGGCTACCACAAACAGGCACACAAACAAAATACACACATACAGAAGTTAGATAACCACATGCCTTCATGTAAACGCTCATGCATTGATACATACAAACACATTTACATACGTAAAGCGAAATAGACGTGCAAGGATAATATAAGTACATTCATAGAGGCATCGAAACGTACAGTCATATCGGAAAATCAGAAAGCTATTGTTACAAGCCGGTTATTTTCAATTTCCTAATTGCAGCAACATACTGTCTACTGCAATTATTCATGAATTGTAATGCAAAATAGTTCACAGCATATTTCATAAAGTTCATGACTTCAAAACTCGACTAAGAAAACGAATTCTTTTTTAAAATTTCTTACTTTTACAATGCATTACAAATTTATTTCATTCAAAGTTTGAAGAATTGAATACGAAAGTGAGAATATAGACAAGACGCACGCACACACACACACACACACACACATATATATACACACAAACACAGGCACAGAGATACACACATGCGCACACAGGCACAAACATACGCACATGCGCACATATGCACAGACGAGCGTTCACATATACACAGACATGTATGTACGCGTGTGGAAACTACCTTCCTTCAGAGTTATATTCATAGATATCTATCACAATACTTTTATATATACGCGTATAGGAATTTATAATTGTATATATAAATGCGTATATAGTTTATATATATATTTATATATATATACACCGGAGTAAGCACATAAATGTGAAAGAAGGTGGAAAAATGGGTACTCAGATACGAGAGGCAAAGTAATATGCTTTATTTAAAAGCAGCAAAAATATAACAAAAGCTGTTACTCAGAGTTTCACGTTCCCGTTTGTCGGACAGTTTTGTTAAAATAGTATAGATCGTTATTTCCGTTCTATTTTAACAAAAGTGTCCGACGATTGGGAACGTGAAACTCTGAGTAAAAGCTTTTGTTATATTTCTGCTGCTTTAAATAAACTATATATATATATATATATATATACAACACGTGGCATTCAGTCCGTTACCACGACGATGGTTCCAGCTGATCTGGTCAACGGGACAGACTGGTCGTGAAATGAACGTGCAAGTGGCTGAGCGCTCTACAGACACCTGTACCCTTAATGTAGTGTGACATGGCTGGCCCTTTGAAATACAGGTACGACAGAGACAGGAAGAACGAGTCATATATATATAGTGGTTGAACATTGGTGTCTGTTAAATTACATGCATGTGTGTCTTTCTATACATGTGAATATTTTCATTCGTTACACAGATTTGCAAATGTACATAATTATTTCCTGGCACTAATACATGCACATAAAGAATAGATACCCGCACGCACATAAATACACCCACATGCGTGCACACAGTAACTCACACACACGTATCTATACACCATATGTATATGTGTGTGTGTGTGTGTGTCTATATATATATATATATCAGTAAAAATATGTATATGCATGTGTGTGTATATGTGCGTTTGTGTGTTTGTACATATACATATATATATACACCCGACTGCTAGTCTCAATATCCGTCTCAGTAGTATCCTGTAATAATTTTTATTCCCCAAGTATATAGTTTCTGTACATTTGTTAACATTAAGATACAGCCTCAAATATATTGTATGCATTTATATTTCTTAATTCATTGCATGATGTCCTGGGAAATTTTTTCGTTCGGTTTCATTTTACTCTCTGACCTCTCTATATCATTTTGCTATTTTCTTACTGTTTTAAGAAAATGATTTTCAAACAATTATTGTTGTGCTTTATTTTGCCCTTCACTTGTATTCGGCATCTCAAACGTCTTCCACTCTCAAATTTACTAGCTCCTATATTGATACATTTAGTGTTTTTCTTACCTTAGCTTGTGGTTAGGTATAATGGAGCAGTTTTTACTTATTTCAGTCACATTGTATTTTTGCTCTTATTTCCACATTGATTACACGCACGAACGCACACACACACATACACAGACACACACACACGCCTATATTTATGAACTTAATTTATACTTTTCAATATAATAAAAACAATGAAAGGACATAATGTAATAGATACAGTGAAATGACGTATTGCATGCAATTGAAAATAGCGACAGGAAAACATTATACTACCATGATGCAAATCATAGAAGGAATCTAATCAGCTATATAGAAACCAATGACAATTTTAGTTGACGAATATAGTTCAGGCTGTAAATTTTCAGATCGGGACATCAGCACATTGGTGTGATTTGTCCAGTTAAGACTTGCGTGCAACATGTGTTACTGCATTGACTTGCTCTCCATATGCAGCACGCAATTAAAAATTGTTGCAGAATATGCGTAATATTTCAAGCAAAATTATATTTGTGTAGCCGAAAGATAAAAGCAAGTGGTATTCATACGCAATATTATGGAACCAGCAAAAGAAAATATATTTAACAAAAAACGATAATGGCGTGATACAGAAACGCCAAAACGGCAAAAGTTCAGCAAAATGATAAACAAATATGGAAAAAACAATATTGTTCCTTGTATGGATAAGCTGTTCTACAGAAAAGTAGCTAATGAAGTTGAAATACTAGAATATAGCCTCGTTGTATTTGAGAGGAGTAAATATATTCAGTATTCATTATTTTTGTTATCATCAACAGCAGCAGCAGCAGCAACAGCAGGAGGGTAGAAGAAGAAGAAGAAGAAGAAGAAGAAGAAGAAGAAGAAGAAGAAGAAGAAGAAGAAGAAGAAGAAGAAGAAGAAGAAGAAGAAGAAGAAGAAGAAGAAGAAGAAGAAGAAGAAGAAGAAGAAGAAGAAGAAGAAGAAGAAGACGAAGAAGAAGAAGAAGACAGATGAGAAGATCCACAACAACAATAATAATGAAGAAATATCTCGTAAATAATAGTAAATTTAATATATTTAATTAATTTCCAAATGCACTGACGACTAAAATCTTTAGATATCATCCAAAGTAATGTTTATTACTAGAAATATATACTACTGGCTCGTCCATAATTTATGTAACAGAGCTAAGAGTCGAAAATGTGTCTACTATTCAAATCAGTCTATCGGAATTAGTGATAAGAGTATCAACTGTAGTTACAAATACAAATTTACAGTCGGTTTAAGTATAGGGTATTCGATTGCTTATGGAGACTATTATGCTAGAAAGTGTCCTTCTGTGGATGTGTCCATGATGAGGATGCCTAATGAACACGGCAGTGCCTTACAACTATCTCATGTATAGAGTAAGTGTAATGAATATATAATTTACTAAACCAGTGATGGTTAAAAGCTTCAAGTGTTGTTCATAGTAGTCTTTAGTATGAGAATTAAATACTCTTTGTATATCAGTAATTTGCATACCACATAATGGCGCACATTAAGATTGCACCATATAGTCTAACAACAACTGGAGCAACACAGTTGGAGATAAATAATTACTATGAGGCAAGTATATTATGTATTTAATGTGATAATGGTAATTCTATAAAGCTGTCGTTGCTGCTTCTGCTTATTGATTTGAGGATAACTGTGAAGAAGAATGCACGTAATTAAAAACTTTGAACGCGGGGCAAACATTACTTTCTTTTGTGCAAAATATATCAATGTAATTATTGCCTAATATGAGTAACATGAACTTTCTTTTTAAGAGTATAATGCATGTTTTGAGGGAGATATGGTTACCGTTTCAGACAAGTCGATTATCAGAGTAAAGGTGTCCTATTTAGTTTGCAGTTTGCTTTTAGAAAATTTGGCAGGCCACTTCAAATTGTTAGAAAGTAGTTAATAATTTATTGCTGTCCAATATATATATATATATATATATATAATAAATGCGCCCTTTTAAAGCCTAGCCAGGCTCATGGA
>NC_068990.1:2608925-2611919 GCF_001194135.2 Octopus bimaculoides
TGGAAAGTTCGGAGAATGGAAGAACGGAGATATATATGAAATCCGTGTTGCTTATTATTTGATTTTAATCACCCATCCTTTTGGGATGTGAAATTCGGGTGCCTTCGCATAAGTACCATATTCAAGCCTTGAATCTATATATATATATATATATATATATAATAAATGCGCCCTTTTAAAGCCTAGCCAGGCTCATGGATCTGAGTAGACTGGAGTAACCTGAAATGAAGTGTTTTACTCAAGAACACAAAGCGTCACCCGGTCCAGGAATGGAAATCACAATCAAACGATCATGATGCTGACACCCTAACCATATATATATATATATGCATATATACAAGACTACAAGCTCTAATGAATTTCTTTGTTTTCAATTAAATCTGGCTGCTATATCTAACAAGCATATTGACACCATTGAAGCCGCATTCGTCTTCTCAATATTTAAAAAGTTGTTTACACAATTACTAGGTGAAATTAGTAACCATATGAAGGTCATACAAATTGATCTTCCACATTTGCAGAATCATAATATCATATCACATTATGCTCATGGAATCACCAGGTGCTAATAACATCGCTGCAAGTAATACAGAATATAAATGAAACATTTCAAGAACATTGGACATTAGAAACAAAGCATCCATTTAAATAGTAATAAACCACTGAAATAAATACGCTACGTCAATCCACAATTACACTATGGATATTATTGTATCCGATGAGTTTGTCTAAAGCAATTCGCCTAAAATACAATTGATCTAAATGTAATTTGTCTAAAACAATTTGTCTAAAACAATTTGTCTAAAACGGTATTAATCCTGAAACAATTTGTCTAAAATACAATTTGACTGAAAAATAAAGATTGTTTCTTTTCTTATGAATTCGTAGGAAGTGGAAAGGAATAGTTGTTTACTCATGCTATTTAGTATAAATAGTTGTTTGCGATAATATGGAATAAAACTAGTTGTTTACTAGAAAAACTAGTTTTCTAAAAAAAAAATTAAAAGATTGAGTGGAATTATTCACAGTGAAAAGACCCATAGCCAAAGATGTCTACTGAATTTACTGAATCAGAGTAAAAACAAAATTGGTTGATAATAGACATACATAATATAGGAATGGTGAAAATGGCAAACGTGTTTATTGGAAGTGCCAAAAATATCCCAAAACAAAATGCTGTGCTGGCATAATTATTGTAAAGGATGAAATTTTAATATGTTCCAACGACCATAATCATACGTTAGGTTAGATGCCGCTGAAATTGTAGCAAAAGAAGCTGTTTCAAAAATACCTCAACTGGCTATGTCAACGCAAGATGAACATCATTCAGTTGCATCTAGTGTTCTCGATGATTGCGATTAAGCTGTTGCCTCCAAACTACCAAAATTGCAAAGTATTAAGAGAACAATAAGATCTATAAGGCAACAAACCCTTAATGAACCGGCCCTACCATCAATTTGCAGTGAAATAATTTTCCCACCTGAACTTACTAAATGTTTTAAACGTGATCAATTTATGCTTTACGACTCAGGACCAGTTGAAAAGCGTATTGTGATATTTGCGACAAGACTTAATTTGCAGTGTTTATCACTAAGCATTCACTGGTATGCAAACGGCAGATTTAAAAGAGTCCCTTTGTTATGTCACCAGTTATATATCATACACCGATTAAAAGAGAAAGCTTAGATACTGCTCGTGTTTGCGTTATTGCCGGACAAAACAGAAGAAGCATATATAACGTTTTTGCGCGGGATAAAGAGACTTGAACCATCATGTGCGCTATTGGAAATAAAGATCTATTTTGAGAAAGTGACGATGAAAGCGGTTTTGAAAGAATTTCTTAGTGCAGAACAGAACGGTTGCTTTTACCACTTCAGCCAATGTATCTTTCGCGTAATTCAAAGTAATGGTTTAAAACGAAAATGCGAAACAGAGCCTAGTGATAAGGATGCTGCCAGCATTAGCATTTGTCCCAGTAGGCACAGTAACAAGAACAGTTGAGTTATTATGTGATAACAAAACGTTCCTTGAAATCATTCATTATTTCGAGGATACGTGGATTCGAAGGCTCAAGAGACGGAACGCGCGCCGCTCATCTCCTTCTTCCCACTAAATATGTGGAATACGTATTTAAGAGTTCTTGATGATTTGCAAAGAATAAATAACTCTCTTGAAGGATGGCATCGAGCATTCGAAACCCAAGTTGGGTCTCATCACCCAAACATCTGGAAATTAATCAACTTTTTAAGAAAAGAACAACGTCTAAGCGAGCTTTGAATTGAGCAGTCTATTGCTAGAACGGAAGCAGAACCTCCAAAGAAGCGCTATCGAGATACAGCAAAACGAATAAAATGTCTTGTTCAAAATTTTGATCCACAAAATCTTATTGATTACGATCGTGGCATAGTACACAGCCTTTCCTTTTAAAACTTAATAAATCCTTTCAGTGAATGCTGTCTTTTGTTTTTTTATGCATTTTGAATTACAATACTACAGTTGTTGTTGTTGGCACTCCGTCGCTTACGACGTCGAGGGTTCCAGTTGATCCAATCAACGGAACAGCCTGCTCGTGATATTAACGTGCAAGTGGCTGAGCACTCCACAGATACGTGTACTCCTAACGTAGTTCTCGGGGATATTTAGCGTGACACAGTGTGACAAGGCTGACCCTTTGAATTACAGGCACAACAGAAACAGGAAGTAAGAGTGAAAGTTGTGGTGGAAGAGTACAGCAGTGTTCGCCACCATCCCCTGCCGGAGCCTCGTGGAGCTTTACGTGTTTTCGCTCAATAAACACTCACAACGCCCGCTCTGGGAATCGAAACCACGATCCTATGACCGCGAGTCCGCTGCCCTAACCACTGGGCCATTGCGCCTCCACTATAATACTACTAATGTTTTTATAAATAGTTAACAGCTAGTTATAAACCCAAAGAATTATAAATTTTGAATTAAAAATACGAATTCATCAAAAACAAACAATTTTTATTTTTT
>NC_068990.1:2611929-2615150 GCF_001194135.2 Octopus bimaculoides
TATAAATTTTGAATTAAAAATACGAATTCATCAAAAACAAACAATTTTTATTTTTTAGTCAGATTTAATTTTTTAGACAAATTGTTTCTAGATTAATACTGTTTTAGACAATGTTTTAGACAAATTACATTTAGATGAATTGTATTTTAGATGAATTGTTTTAGACAAACGTGCCTAGACCCGCACCGTATATTATATCTAGAGAACCTAACTGTTGCAATGCTGTATGTAACTGAACCCGACAGCATACGCAAGAATAAACATGGACCAGTACTTTATTCTAACTACAGTTCGTTTGCTCAAGAATAGTTCTCTTAGCGGTATTCATATTTTTCTGTATACGATGCAAATAAAATATTTTCCGACTACTCAAATATATTTTCCATTGAGAACACTTCAGCTATTACGCTCAGTGAATTAAATCAGTAAAACAAAAAGCAATAAAACTGAATTAAAGCTACAACCACAACTGGTGACCCTAGGACGACAAGCGAATTGCTACATAACCCATTCCAAGATTCTTCCCGTCTCCACTCGGAAACATTCAAATAAACAAGTAGGATGATGAAAACAACATGTAGTCTAGTGCTTGAAAATTTCAAGCACCCCACTCTCGGTCCTCAACATACAGGATCAGGGGTTAGTGTACTCCTAAAGTCAGAGTTGTTGCACAACGTGGGAAACCACATGGGTAATGATGCAACATTCCATGCGAATATGTTCAACATGGCAACACTCTGCAGGCGAGTAATTGGACGGATTCTGAGATCATTCAGAACCGAAAAATGATACCATGCTAGTCTTATGGAGAACTTTCGTTCTCAGTTTTCCGGGTTACTCTTCGCAATTGTGATCACTGGTTGCGTTAAGATGGTGGTGGAACTTGAGACCATCAACCGCCACTACGCAAAGAAGATTGTTTCGCTGTGACAGATGAGCTATTGGGAGTGGCTAAACGAACTGAGGCTATACTCCCGAGAAGATGTATAGGCAGGAAAGACATGAAATTACATATAGAGGAATCTGGAAGATCTAGCTCTCAACTTAAGAATCAAGCACCGAAATGGACGGCATTTCATAATACTTAAGATCCCGTTATCTCCATCATGTACAAGGACCTAGTACTGCCACAGCTTGGGTTTTAGCGGTCCACAACTATTCAACAATCTGCCAAACAACCTCAGAGATTTGCAAGATGCAGATGCGGAAGTCTTGAAAGAACGTCCGGATAAAATTTTATCTGAAATATCAGATGGACCTAGATTGCAGAAGGAGGGTAAAAGAAGCGCGGGTCCTTACAAATCCCACCTTCACCTAAACCAGTGTAGAAAGGATTACGTAAACGAAACACGCTAAACGGTGGTGCTCCAGCATCGCCCCGGCTTTTGTCTAAAACCGACATAATATTAAAGGAAAGAAAGATATATATATATATATATATACATATATATTTTTCAAACACACACACACACACACGCACACACACACACGCACACACACACACACACATATATATATATATATATATACACAAACACACACGTACTGCAATAGTGAGTTATATAACATTGTACATTTGAGGAGCATGGACATCTGATAGAAAGACAGTATCATGCAATACTGAAATAAAATACATCGTGGCCAATACTTAACAAAACATTAATAGAACAATAAATTAAAATTTGGAAGAGAATGTGAGAGGAGGACGGTGATAGGGAGTACTACATCGAGACAATGGTCTATAAAATCTGCTGTAACGTTATTAGTAATATATTTAGTGACGTGTTCACCAAAACACAAATCACTTGATGTTTAGTGCGCCATTCGGTATATTTAATCAGTGATTTTTATATTATTAGTTAAGCAAGTGCAATAAAATCTTTGAATCATACATAAAATTATAAGAGCGAGTCAAACCCCAAGTTATATTACGAATTAGCCGAAATGAATAATTTCATAGTGATCAAATGGATAATTATTTTTTTATTTATCACATGATAATTTGTAGCTGCCTTCTAAGTGCTTCAAACATCATATATGATACCATTAGCAGGATACAAAGAGCCCTGGACAAAGTGAACTACAGTCGAATACATACTGCCTCTATTCATTAACGTACGAAGCCAGACACTTATATGAAGGAATATGTAACATCAATGCTACTGGTTTCAAATTTTGGCACAAAATGACACAAAGGGGGGATTGAAGATTGCATAAAGAAATAATAATAATAATAATAATAATAATAATAATAATAATAATAATAATAATAATAATAATAATAATAATGATAATAATAATGATGATAATAATAATAATAAGACAACGGGGACGTTTAACACGTGAGAGTGATAAAACACTGCACCGAAATCTATCCGGGAATAAAGACATCGCATGGAGCTAAAAATAGCTGAAAAAGGGTTGGACTATATCCGAGTAAGTAATACTCATTGAAATTTAATTCCATTTTCCAAATGAAATGAAGTATTTGAACTGGATATCATCTCCACTGCTCGGACAGCACATGTAAACACGCTCGACACATTAGAATCCATCAACACCAGACCATCTTCCACCCAAAACCCCATGTACAAAAAATTAAAATAAATTAAATATTACCGGTATTATTCAACCCAGGAATAACAATCGGGAAGTGCGTATTTTAAACTTATTACACAAAAGTACGGAAACCTACACGTGCAAAACAATTTAACTCCAGAAATGAACGGACAGTTAACATACAAAAGTGATGATCGTCAAAATAAAAGGCTGGACATCGTTCCTTATGTCCCGCAAATGAAACACAAAAAGCATAAATGGACACGTGAGAAGTATATCTGAATCCTACATGCTAATTATACAACAGTGCTCTACTCAAATAACGTAAACATCAAAACATATACATGTTGAATATGGGTAAAGAATAACCTAAACAAAGACTTGGGTAGAGCAATGAACTCTAATAAACTAGCTAACATACGAAGATATATATTCAAAACCAAAAAATATCAGAAATAGAAATAGAACATTTAAAAGGAAAAATACTGCTCTCCAGGTAAACGTTTCTAACAAAAAAGCAGAAGACACCACAAGCAAAAATAAATTATATACATGCAGAGTTAGATGTAGAAGTGTAAAGTATAATTTATTATATAATCTCTGCAATAAACGTGATACTGAATGGAATAAGTCCCCGATTGAACTTTGTTAATTATATATAT
>NC_068990.1:2616742-2617761 GCF_001194135.2 Octopus bimaculoides
TATATATATATATATATATATATACGTACATACATACATACATATATACATACAATCATACATACATATGTTTATATATATTTGTATGTGTATGTCTTACAAATTACCTAGTTGCAGACATCTTTCTCAAACAAATATTTATATATTTCTTTTTGGCTTTTTTTCAATTTTATATCTCATTGTAATTTATATTTTCACCTCCTTGTTATATGATATATAAACTATAATTGCTTTTCAAACCTAAAGCAATCAGATAAGAATCAATATAGAAAATTTATTACAAATCATTGATCGTGAATCAGTAGAGGTGAAATCATTGACCAAAATGGATGGAAGTAATTCACTAAGAGTTCAACATTGATATTATACCAGCTACCATCGTTCCGCAATGATTCTGCACTGAAGATACTTAATGTCTCAAGGAGATGTTCACTGAATTGTCAAACCTGCGCTAAATATGACGTTTAAAATTGTTAATTGCTAGGAATTAAGAGATTACTATTAATCACACCATAATAGAAAGGATACTGATATTTCTTGTTAGATTTTTGCATCCTCACAGATATTGAAATTAAGCTTTCTTATTGAAGTTTCCCTGGGATATTCTAGTGATACCACATCCTTCTCTTGATATCATATTTGCCGGTAAGGTCTATTGTGTTTCACATTTAAAATCATACAAGGCACAAGCATCTGTTTACTTAAACAAGATCAAAACAAGTAATGCTACCACTGCTAATGCTAGCACTACTACTACTACTACTACTACTACTACTACTACTACTACTAATAATAATAATAATAATAATAATAATAATAATAATAATGATGATGATGATGATGATGATGACGATGATGATGATGATGATGATGATGATGATGATGATAACAATGATGATGATAATGATGATTATAGTAATAATAATAATAATAATAATAATAATAATTTTAGTAATAACATACAGAAAATATCACTACTAGGTACCGTACAGGCCCTACGTAAAGCACTTTCAGTACAG
>NC_068990.1:2617846-2619551 GCF_001194135.2 Octopus bimaculoides
GTACAGATCCAAATATATGGTACCCTAGGCATAACACCTACATGAACGTCTAACTTGTTGTCTCTTGAGGTCTCTGGGTGAGACTTGGATCCAACTTGTAGAAATGCAAAACAAAAGTCAAACATAAAATAAAAATAATAATAATCATAATCATAATAATAATAATAATAATAATAATAATAATAATAATAATAATAATAATAATAATAATAATAATAATAGCAACAATAATAACACTACAACTACTATTACTTCTACTATTTCGAAATAATTTATTCTTGTAATATGGAGAATTGACTAAATCCAGCCAATCCTAAATATATATGTACATAATGTTTATATGAGTGTATATACATAGTTTTTGTATGGCTATATACATGTATGTATCTGTCTCTCTATGAAAATGTCTATCTTCGATCGTATTTTACAAAGTATTCTCTATACTCTTCGATCTTAATGAGTTTTCTTTATATTTCCTGCAAATAGAGCGATCGTGTAGCTCTTCTGATATTTGTATATTTAATTTCTGCAGGAGTGACCTTTCCCTATCCAATACCCAGTGAAACCTGTGCAAAATTATATAGCAATAATACGCTGATGTTCAACACCCAGCTAGAACCGATAGTTAAACGCAATTTTAAACATGTATTCAAGTCAAACGTATTGTTTTAGGAGCCAACTTTCACACAAATCTCGAAATATATGCTACTTTGATAGAAGTAGTTTTCTGACAGAACTGTAATACTCAGGTGAATTCCAGGTAGTATTTAAATTAGTTCATCTGCGTTCTTAGCTGATATATCACTGGGCTCCAGTTTGACTCATATTTCTTCGTGATCGCGGAATATATGAAGTTTCAATTCATTCTTTTGTGGAAGCGAAATCAATTGACTGTGCACTTCCCTAAAATTATGTGGTGTGCTCCTGAGCTGTCAATAGAAACTGTTTTTTTTTTTTTTGTCACAAAACCAAAGCGATGGCATGGATATTCAAGGGGAAAGCCATATTGTTGACATGAAATATTTCCGTAACCTATTTAATGAATATTCATTTTGTAAAATTATTGCCATCGCCTCAAATCGAATCAAACGTGGTCATTCAAACAGCTTGAAATAACAGCTCAAGCCTACAAATCGCATCCTTCATCGGAGTAAAAGATCACAATAGCTTATATGGTCATACAACCATAAAAAGGGGGCATGACTATACCTGGCAATTATTTCACCATAAGTCTTATTGTCAGTAATTACCCGAGCATAAACAACCAGAAAACAACAGTTTCAGTTCGAACAAAAACAATTATTGTTATTTGCACTTTTGCTTTACATCACGCGTGATAGCATTCGTTTCTAATTTCGAATAGAGTCAGAAGTTTTCAGCGGAGAACTTCAGGCGATACCATCAACTTCAGAAGTGTGTAACACATTATTTTTTTTGACACGGGAAGGATGGAAGGTATAGTTGACCCTGGCGGTATTTGAACTCAAAATTAAAGAGATGTGTGTAAGTATGTTAACCTAAGCTTTAAAGATTCTCTCAGCTCAACGAAACTATACTTCACTCTCACAGTCATTTCCATGTAATTTTGTTGTTATATACACTGATTAGCATTTGTTTATACTGTTGTTAACTTTACCCTACGAGCATAGTAGTGGATCCAATAGTCTGATTATTTCAATTTATATATATATATATATATATATAT
>NC_068990.1:2620464-2633253 GCF_001194135.2 Octopus bimaculoides
TATATATATATATATATACATATAAACACTAACATATATATATATATATATATATATATATATCAACAGAAACTGAAAGAGGGAGACTGAGAGAGAGAGACTGAGGGAAAAAAAGAGAAGGGTAAAAGGCACCGACGCTCCTCCTGCTGCAATGCCGAACGTTTAACATAGAAAGTCCATAACAAATTTTCACGCTGACACTAAGTGATGCCTCTTGCATGTCAACTGTGTACATACCGTATGCGCGATATACAGACGAACAAATGTATGTGCGAGTGTGTGTATGCGTATGTATGCGTGTATGTGAGAGAGTGCGTGCGTGGCTGTGTGTGTGTGTGTGTATGCGTGTGTGTGTTTGTGTGTGTGTGTGTGTGTGTGTGCATTTGTCGCTCATGGTAAATATAAAGTATTTCATCACCTCTCATCATTGTTTTATACATATCTATATCTGTACCTGTGGATATACCTATCTATAATATTGTCAATATATGTTTATGCACGCACACATACTTATATATATGTATGTATGATTGTGTATATATATGTGTGTGTGTGACTACATATACATGTACATTTATATCTATATGTCTATACCTATCTATCTATCTAGCTATATATATATATATATATATATATATATATATATACTGACAAAGAGGGGGAGTTGAGGAAATACATGAATACGCCTATGTGTGTGTGTGTGTGTGTGTGTGTGTGTGTGTGTGTGTGTACACACATACATATGTATGTATGTGAGTATATATGCATGCACACATGGTGAAGTAATTACGTGTGAAAATGAGCGTATATATGATTCAAGGCAAAACAATACGTTAATCTCCAGGCATTGAATCTTATTACATTCTGAAAGAGGATTATTTTCTCATTGAAAAATAATCTATAGCTCACTTTTTGTAACTGAATTTCCTTGCATATAATTTGATGGAATTGTGATTATCTCTTGAAATATGCTGAAAGTTAAAATGGATATTAATTTCTAAAGCTAAGCATGTCGTTTTCTTCCAATAGGACAGAGGACGTGATTCGATGTTTTAATTATCTCTTTAGTTCCGTGTTATCATTGACTAAGCACCTGTTGCTTCTTCAAGCTTTTTGTTGCCGATATCAAAATGTTGAGTAATTTGCATATATATATTTTTTAAAGTTTTATATATTTAAATGCATATAATTTAGATTGCCATATCGAGTAAAATCTATTCTTAAAATATATTGTTTCCTCGCCTTAGCACAACAATCTTATAGTTTGGGCGAAGCAGAACGAGTGCCTGGCGTATATATATATATATATATATATATCTTATTGCTCCCTGGCGATTAATGATATACATAAAGTAAATTCGTGCAGTCCGAAAAAATTATGCGGCACTAAAAGTACCAAGTGAAATTTTTTACTCATTTCACTTTTTAACCTTTCAAATCTAGGAGTACATAACAGTTTACACTCTGCACTTTTAAAATAGTTCATGTATTATAGGGAAGCTTCCGATTATAAATTCACTTATTTGTTATTTTCTGCAGTTTTTCCAAATATTACACCAAAACCTTCAAATATAGGCTGCAACTAGACAGTAACAACTACAAGGAGGTTCTGAAAATTTCCTGGTTTTAAGATTGTCGCGGAACACCTGGGTGAAGGCCCAAACTTCCGAGTTCTTTTACAGGACTTACGAAAACTGAAGGACTGATGTAATAAATATGTGTATCTGAGAGTGGAATATGTTGAATAAAATATTATTTTCTAGTCTAGGGACAAGGCCCGAAGTTTTGCGGGAGGGAGCTAGTCGATTAGGTTGACCGCAGTACGTATCTGGTGCTTAATTTATCGACCCCGAAAGGATGAACGTCAAAGTCGACCTCGGCAGAATTTGAACTCAGAACGTAAAGTCGGACGAAATGTTGAATAAAATATTAATTGACTGAACCTCCTATATTTTCCTTTGCCCAAAACCAGAAACTTTTCAGCACCCCCTCATATATGCTTTACAGTGAAAGATACACTCAATTTAGTTAGGATGTTATTGACATTGTGCACGTTCCCCAATGTACTTGAATGATGTAGTTTTAGTTGGATTTCAAACCACCCTACATTTTTCACTGCTATGTTCAATTTAATACTTCTAATATAAAACAATGAAATTTTCGTCTGTTTTTATGTTCTGAGTTCAACTTCTGCTGAGGCGGAGTTTGCCTTTCATCCTTTCGAGGTCATTAAAATAAGTACCAGTTGCGTACTGCGGTCGATCTAATCGGCTGGTCCCCTCCCCCAAAATTTCCGGCCTTGCAGCTAGAGTAGAAAAGAATATGCTCATTATTTGACTATATTGACTATTAGTTTTGTTTTAGTCACAGTCAGTGTCCATTGGCGTCGGTGATTGTGACTTAGATTTTTAAACTTAGATGTTATTTCAGCGACCCACTTTTTGACAAACACCGATTTTCATCCGAGAGAGCACTGCCTAAGTATGTTCACACTTACTTGCAAAGCTAGGAACAAGGACAATACAGACATATATAAAAAAATACATACATATATATATATATATATATATATATATATATATATATATATATACACACGAACACACACACACATACATTAACAAACACACACACACGTGCACACGAACACACACACACACACATATATATATATACCCATATACATAGATACATATTTCAACGTAATCAGATTGTGGATGTGTATGAGCGCGCATCTGTGTTTAACAAACTCATCTTTGTCTTTTAAATTTCATTCAAAATCTATTAATCAATCAGATTGTAAAGTTATAAGCATTTGTCCCACGTGCCTCTCAACTGGAATAAAACCAGGACCATATCGCTGCAAGCTATTCATATTGACCACACAGGTAATCCTGAGATTATTTCTTTAATGGTTAAGAAGAACAGGAAAGAAGAGTGATGAGATCTATCATTACTTGTAATATTTAAAATGAATTTACATAGAAAACTGTTGGCCAGAGAGCATTTCCTTTGGTTGAGAAGCCGGAGAATGTAAGATTTCAGAAAGTAATTGTTACTGGAATTTTCATGAGGTACATTAAAAGTGTTTCAGATGAGTTGAATTGACATATTGTTATACAAATAACTGGTTCAGAGGAGCAGTAGCCATAGTAACAGAGATAAAATAAACTGGAACATGCATGCTACATGTTTCTGGAGTAAAAATATTTTTGTTGAGGAAGGATTTACTTTGCGAATCAGCTGGGAAAGAGGATTTTTCGGATGTCAGTTAGAATGTCTGTAGCATGTCGAATTCACATTTTTAACCTGGTTTCAGCTATGTGTAAACACAACTTTGATCAAAGACATTCTGTCTCTTATCACATCAGCATTTTCTACTTCATAAACTCTCTTATCCAATGTGTCTTTAACACTTTGAGGGTGTAACATCACGTTTCGGTGCTATTGAACGCTTACAAGAAATAATCTTTGTTTTTACCCTATTCATGTATTTCCCCAGCAGGATAAGCAATGTATTTCTTGTTACTAAAAGAGTGTTTTTGATCTTTTAGGCTAACAAGCGTTGTGCACCTATGCCAAATCGACATTGATTTACCAAGCTTTCCTATTTTTGTCAAACGCTGCATCAAAATTTAATAACCAATTAAATATATTTTTGCCGAATCCTTCTTCGTAGTACTGTAATGTTGTGCAACTCCTCCCCAAACCATTATTTCTCAATGGAGATTCTCTTATACACGTTCAATTAAAGATTAAAAATTGATTTGTTCATTTTTACAGTCTACAAATATAGGGTTCCAATTTTGGCACAAGGCCAGCAATTTGGGGCTAAGTATTAAATCGATTACAACTGATCCAGTGTTCAAATGGTATTTATTTTATCGACCTCAAACAAATGAAACATAAAGTCTACCTCGGTTGAATCTGAGCACAAAAACGGACGAAATGCCGCTGGGGATTTTACTCGGCAGGTAAACGATTCTGTCAGATTGTCGCCATACAAACTATAAATTTCGGTTTCAAATTTTGTTTAAGTCAACAATTTCGGTGGGGTGGGGATAAGTCGGTTACATCGACCCCAGTGCTCTACTGGTACCTTTTCATCGACCTCTAAAAGGATGAAAGGCAGAGTCCACCTCAGCGGCATTTGAAAAAATGTAAAGACGGACGAAATAGCGCTCAGCTTTTGGTCCGGATGGCTGATGATCATGCCAGATCGCCGCCTTTTAGTCTATAAATATTACAAAGCCTTATATCCTTCATGAGATGGAAGACGCTTATATTTTTGACCTACATCACTCTAGATTTCTCCATCAAGTAATGTATCTCGACTAGATTAACCCACTGTATTACATGGATAGATTTGTTCATTTCGGAACTATGAAATGCAATGATAAACCCCAAGCTTCCAACTATTGTAGCTTAATTATAAATGGGAGATGTATAAAAATATTCACATTGAGATTGCATTCTTTATACATAGATTTTCTTTTCTCATTTTTTTGGTTTGGCTTAAAATCTAAATTTTGTAGTGAAATATTATTTCATTATCAATCGCTCCGTTAAATTGTTTCCGAGACCTCAGTCGATCCTGATCGAAGAGTCTTGTACATAATCAAGGGGCTGCTAAATTCGACTTGTTTGTATTTCCAACCGAGATATACATTATCCAATTTGTGTTTTTCCGGGCTGATGAGTTGGGATTTGAATGGGATACGGTTGTTCTTTCTCTAGTTTACTTTTCATGTAAAGAATCCCTTGTTGGTTCACATCACCCTGAGTTTTATTAAATCCATTCATATGAACACCATGAAAGCCATAATAGACTCCTTGTGAAAATGAAATAAGAATTTGGTTGTTAACATGAATGAAATTAAATAATGGCTTAAAATTTTGTCACAGGCCCCCAATATTTGACTGGTACTTATATTATCGAACCCTGAAAGTACGTAAAGATACGTTCAGAAAATAAGTGCGGACGAAATGCCGCTAAGCTCTTTGTCTGTTCTTACTTTCTGAGCAGAAGTTCCGCCGAGTTCATGTCTGTTTCATGTTGATAAAGAATGCTGAATTAGAAATTAAGATTTATATACTTTTTCTATTATCTAAAGCACGTGGAGATTCCTCTAAAGTTCCATAATTTTAACATCAAAGTAAAATTAAGTCACGAACTATAACTATTTCATGAAATGTATATTCCACATGTAATGTATATTCTAAAATTCATTGTATGTGAGGTAATATTGTCGTTACTTACAACAAAAGACACATATAGGCTCATAGGTACATACGCGCACACGCACATATACATATGTATATTTGCATTTAGAGTTATATGTTTGTCACTTTGTCTTTGCATATTTTGCCATAGAGAACTTCAATGTTATTGTGAATTATATTTAAATAACAGACCCTAGACTTCAGGTTCAGGTTCTCTGCTTGCTATGCATGTTCAATTCATGTTCTTTGGTTGTTATGCATGTAAAATCATTCGTTTATGATAGTATGTGAATAAGCGCGATTTGACTGGAACATGCTGCTTACAGTTGCTTATGGAGTAAGAGAGAGGTGGGAGAGTGATTACTATGAGACGAATGAGAGGGTGAGTGTTCTATTTAAGGGGAGAGAACCGCTTCAGGGTTCATATTTCCTCTTTATGCTGAGAAATGTATTTTCTATCAGGAAAACAACAACTATTTCTATATTACCATGTAATTCATTTATTAGATATTCCAGTTGTTGTGGATTGTAGCAGTGCACACTTTTTTCGGGCTCTTCAGCAGCACAAAAGTCGAGAACATGGAATTAGTTACTTTATAGCTATTAAAAAAATTAAAATTTAAATGCGATCGCTTTCTTAAAATTTATTCTTCTTCTAGTAATAGGAAAAATAAGGGAAGAGGTCAAGATAAGGATAGAAAAATCTCAGAGTAATATCAGAATTAAACATAATTACGATCGACTTTCCAAGTTTTTTTTTTATTTTCCTTCGGAGAGAAAGAGAGAAGAATGGGAAGATGGAAAGTCCATTACTTGCCTTTGTGGTTTGACTTATAACTATCTTTGTCTATGACTTCTTTTACCATCACAGAGTCCCCTTGTGTGATGGTTTTTCAAGTAGTTACTTTTCACGCTTTCACTATACAGTACGCATAAACATCTATGTTTTATTTTCAGACGTGAATGAAGGATTTCTGCTTGCATTTCCTTGTTGACTAATTCATCGACATTACGGTGTGTATTAAAATATATTAAAATATATTAAAATATATTAGTGTAAACCGAGGCAATCCTTTATTGTAACCAATGCCGAACGTTTAAAACAGTTAAAACTATGAAGAGAACTAACCATGCTCTAACATCAAGTTGTGCCATTATGTTTTCTCAACGAGAATACTAAATTCTTATACTCTTCAACATTTAAGGAATATCAGCCTTCAAGATAAAATAATCAGATGGGATTATTTTGTAACGTAACAAAATTTAATACAATGTTCACAGTGCATCCTCTCACTGGCAAGGATAACTGAAGATCTTTAAATCCAAAACAAGTAATCTGATACTGATTAAAACTATATGTAATTTCATGGAAATACTTTCGAATATGACTGACGATATATATATATATATATATATATATATATATATATATATATATAATATTGAATTAATATAAACGTGAGACTACAATGTTTCACCAAAAAGGAGAATTATAACTGTCACTAAATGTTACTAGGGTGTGAGGAATCACCTACATTTCTAGACACAAGAGCTCTACTGCTCTTGTTAACGCACATGCATGAAAACATACACTAACAGGGATCTGGTCTTCGAAAAGCGTCGATCGAGAATTCTTGATACTGACTACAGCATAAGTGTTCAACTACAATTTGAGATTTTGAAGTGAAGCTCTTTATATATGGATGAAGGTTGCTTACGATTGTAATTAAAATTAAGATTATTTATAAATAAAATAAGATAATGAATAAATCAAGAATAAATTTAAGAATATAATTTTAAAATCGGTACTACAAATAACTGCGTATAATGGTAAATCAAAAATTTAAATTTGAATAAAAGTATTAAAATTACATAAATTGAAGACTTGTACTAAAATTACAAAAATTATAAGTACACAACTGGAAAAAATGAGAAGCTTTAAATTTAAAGATATTAGAAGATGATAAGTTAGAAAAGATTTCAATCTAAGAATTGAAAATTAAAAAGCTGAAATTGACATGAAAGATTAATTAAAGCATAAATGAATTGAAGGTAAAAGCAAACACTACAAAATAAATATTCAGCATCAAAATTTTAATGTTTGAAGGTTAAAAAATAAATTTGAATAAAAATAAATTTTAAAATAATTCTCTTTAAACTTAACAATACAAATCTATGTGAAATTAGAGCAATATGATATAAAGTAACGCATAACATAAAATGATATAAAAGGTCATACAGTTAAATTTATATAGCTAAGAAATATATATTCTGTATACTTAAATATGTCATGGTGTGTGGATGGGTAATGACCTAGTTAGAGAAAATGCATTAAATTACAAGAAATCTTTAATCTTGCTTCAATTACAAATGTATAGACGCTAGGCAGCGTTCCATCCAGTACACAAATGGATGCGGCGTTGATGGAACAAATCTTTGTTCAAAAGCATCTACCCTGAAGATTGCGTATATGTTCTTCAAGCGTTGTGTATTTAGGAATACATTATCCAATCTGTCATTCCGAATTTATGAAAGAAGTATAGTATTTCTTGAATATTCGTCTGCTGATTCTAGCACATATATCGTGCTTGAAGAAATAGTTGGTTTGATTGACAGGTTTTGTAAGTCATGAAAGAGCAAACCCATGATAAGAAGATAGAAATTTCAAGCACGAATATCTAATGTTTTCAACTGTATGTACATATCTTTTATCTACGCTGGCGGAATGTAATTTGAGAGACATTTATTTTTTCTACTGTCGACGGCCCAAGAAACGAATCATTCGTTGGCTTATCTGATAGTTTTTCTACCACATATAGGTAGCAACATTTTACGCAAGAAGGAGCTTACTAAGGAGCAAATTCAATTCAAATAGATTGCATAATGATACTGTGCAATCTCAGCAACTTGTTGCGACTATATAACGTCTCTAATATTATTCAAACGGCTAAAATGTCATTATTATGCAACAAAATTATTTCAGTGTAATGAAAAGAAATCATTATAGTAGATTATGACTAATTGTATTTACCGATTAGCATTTTTTTAACGTTTAATAAATGAGAAAACAATTCATGTAATTCATTCTCGTTTAAAAAATAATAATCCTCTATACAAATGATTACAATTAAAATGAATTAATTGAAGTCGCAAAACATACAAGTTGCCAAAATATAATAACTGACAAACATATATTATTTTTATAAATAGAAATAATTGTAAAAGAAGCTCCTTCAGGCTGAAATAGCATTTCTACGAAATCTGTGAGATTACCAGTACGTAAAACATATAAAGTTTCTAATGCACATAACAAATACATATGAATTATAAAATTAAATAATCATTTTGTAAAGTTGTTTGATAAATAGCTTAAAGAGTTCTCGACAAAAAAAAAATTATACATAATTGATTAATCCTATTTAATTTTACAAAACATTTTGTATAGTTATGCAACAAAAATAGGTAACTTTAGCGCCGTAAAATGTAGGATATGAAATTTTATTAATACTAATTCAGTAACCTTTTTATTGTTCTTATCTCTTGTTCAACATGTATTTATCGTTTGTTAACAAGTTCCGTGATAGCTGACAGATAATAATAAACACATTAGGTGACTTCTAGGTTAGAAACAGGGAAGACGCCTGGCTAAGGAGTTCGATTAACGATTCTAACATCGTGAGTTCAATACTGGGCCGGTCAGTACAATTTAACTTTTATCAAGGTATTTCATCACCATTTGCTTCTGTCTACTCTAAAGTGAAGATTGGGGTATTAATAGTCAGTTAATTATGTAATCCCATCTCTCTCGCTATTTCTAACTATCATCTTTTCGATGTTCTGCCGAGAGGGTGTTCGTGTTTGCCTGAGAGTGTGTAGATTATTAAATCAGTCAGAGAAAGCAAATGGTCCTGGATGTGGGTATATCGAACATATTCGAAGGAAGAATAAATGCTTGAATAAGAGGTTCGTATACCGCAGATTATTGCTAATAAGCGCACTAGCAAAGATACAGCCCACCAAACAATTAATACTCCCAAACAGTGAATTTTATGTACATGGCTTGAATTCCTATAGATTACGTTCACCAGTAAGATCTGCGATCAATTACGACAACGAAATTCGCGTTATGGCATTTAATGTTGAAGGTAATAAAATATAAACGACTTGACTGCATATTATTGAGATCTGAGAAGAAATCCTTACCATACATTTGAATGTCAAATCACCATTCAATGTGTCGACACTCTATGGCAGCTTCAAGTATTCCTTTATAAATTTAATTGATAGAGTACTTTGGGGTCTTGTTATCAGGGAAAACACGGATTTCTGGTTCCGTCGAACGCTGTTTCACCCAACGGTACCAAATATAGAAGCGTTAATTAACACTATCGTCAACCTTACTATTGGAGAAGTGAAATGAAAGTAGAATGAAAATAGAATGAAACTGAAACAGAACTACGAAAAGTGTACGTAAACGGTTTAAACAAAAGTCGTCCAAACGCAAAACCGTGCTAAAGTGAAACCGTGCAAGCCTAGTGCAAGTAAAAGGAATATAAACCGGATGTAGAGTGTAAGCCAAAGAACCGCTGAAATTGAATATTCCATTCGATTAGCTTCGTAGAACGCTAGGGAATACTTGCATGAATTCCATACTTTATGCAAATACTACATAAAATATATTTGCATAAAAACTCATACGTTGCGATTGTGATAACCGCAAAGTATGTTAGCTAAATATGTCATTTCACTCACTTATTTCTAAATAGATAGAACACTTGCACGAAACAATATGAACAAATGCCTTTTGTTCATATGGTTAAGTGTGAATAGTAAAACCATATATATAGAATAATTAATCTAAATTTGGCCGCATCTTTATATGCAACGTTTCTAAATCACATTCCGTAGTTCTATCATTCCCTCGAGTTGCTCAGTTTATTCGCTTTCAGAGCGTAGTATTTATACCATGTTGTTATTACTTCATATTTTATTTAACGCCGTCCAGTAAAAGTAAGATTCTGATGAATGTGATTTGCGCATCAGGTTCGATTTCCATCTCAGGTAAGTTTTTAGTTTAACAAGATAGATAATATATAACAGTCATTAAGCACTTTATAAATACCTTTGTTTCTTTAGACGGCGAGCTGACAGAAGAATTAGCACACCGAGCAAAATGCTGAGTGGCATTTCTTCCATTCTTACGCCCTGAGTTCAAATTCTGCCAAAGTTGACTTTGCCTTTAACCCTTTTGATGTCGATGAAGAAACTAGCAGTTGATTTCTGAGGTCGATGTAATTGACTAGACCATTTCTGCAAAACATCAGAACGAATGCCTGTAGTAGAAATGACACTAAGTATAGAATACTGAATTAAATACAATGACAGTATTTTGTTTTATCCTCCGAAATACTGAAAATAAATAATATTCAAAAGGATCCCAGAAACTAAACAACATGACAGGAACAAATTACTCTTGTTATTGTTGTTGCTTCTAGTCCTGTATCAGCATCGAATAGATTTACGATCAAAGGCCTTCCTGCCATAACTCTATCGGCGCTTTGTATATCAGAGACCACATTATTATGCAATATATCCTGCATTTAAAAGGGCAGGATGTGAGTTCAGGATAACGTGTTTGTGTTTTTGTTTGTTTTTTAAATTTTTTCTTACAGGACATGTTCCATCAGAACTTTGCGTTTTATGATAAATTTGTAATAACTTTCAAAAGATGTTAAGAATCAAATCCACTGTGATCGTGCAGATGAATAATCAAATATGCTCTTTTATTTTCAGTCTGCATATGCAGGTATATGTCAGTCATCATTTATTCAGTAAAAGAGGTCTGTCATTAGAAAACGATTTTCCTATTTACTCCAGAAGGAGAAGCGATCACATAGATGCCTCGTTGGGGACATATGCGCTTCTATTCACATAGGAACTTTTAATATTTCAAATTTCAATCTATACTAGAAATGAAATGCTGAGAATATTGGGAATGAAAATACAAGTAAAACTTAATTGGGATTAGTTCATTGACATCATAAAGATTCAGCAAATGCCGAAATATATGAATGAAAACATCAAAGAAGAGGAAATTAATCTTCAAACAATACCTCAAAATGTTATCTGTGCAGTTTAATGTGAAACAATAGGAAAACTCACGTATATGGCAGACAGAAAAGAAAATTTATCATGTTTCATTATTAAAATAAACTCTGATTTCTAAATTAAATACGTAATCATTAAATTACACATGTTGCATATACGAGATGGACTAAACAAGGTAACTTGTATGATGGTATATATATATATATACATACATACATACATACATACATACATACATACATATATACATACAGGTGTGTGTGTGTGTGTTTGTGCGTTTGTGTGCGCGCGCATGGTTATGTATGTTTGTGTTTATGTATACATATGTGTATTCAACGTATCCCTAAATGAATGCTTTCAACTATGTAGAGCAAACCTTAGCAAGAAAAAGAGTGTACTATCCAATGATTGAGCTTCTTTTAATAGGAGGCAGTCTACACTGAGGTAGCATAATCGCCCATCCTGTCATCAACTATCAAAGAACATTTGTAGATAGAGACTCGAATAAGAGACGATTAGGTAAGACGCGGACCTTGTGCAACAGTTAAATTTACTGAAGTCTCTTTTTTATAGAAGTGCATTTCATTGTTAAGCACCCTATATATATATCTATAAGAAAAAGAAAGAAATTTCACTTCATGAGATTATTTTCCAGGATTTTCAAGGCGGTATCACTCCGATGCCTGACAAGTTGCGCAGCAACAAATTTCATCAGATTTCACTTACGTGATCACATAGTAGATGACGACGAATATTTTCACCCCCTAATCTATTAGCAGCTATTCTATTTCTTTGCCTTCCTTCCGGATTAAGTATACATTCAAACGAAACACCAATTGAATGAATCCGCAGTCCGAGTGTAGAAATCTCTGTTTTTCACACACATAAATACTTATAGTGGTGAATATTCCAATACGTAAAAATACCAAACTATTCATAAGAATGCTGCTTTACCGACTAGGTCACCCTTTTCGAATTTAAAGCATTGATTTTTCTACTGTATACTAAATTTCAGCAATTCTCAAATATTTTACATGGTGGAATGTATCTGCAATGATACGTGTACAGAAATCTCGGCTACAACGCATGACAGAAGTGAAATGAATGCATAATAATAGCTTAGAAAATAAAAAGAAAATTAATGAAATAAAACGTGAATTGAAATTTATTCTCCTTTATTCTTCTCTTATGTTGCCCTTTTGATGTTATAGAAATATAACTTTTAAAGCATTTAAAACACACACACACTCACAATATATATATAACAAATACATTGCTTTCAAAAGGAAATAAAGTGCTTACGACTTCTAGTAGTTATATTAGTATATTGCATCATGTATATTCTACAACTAGAGAAATATTCATGTTCTGACTCATATAGTCGATAATATATAGTCTGCTAATACATATGATATCGCCGGTTTGACTGAAATTATATATATGTATATATATATATAT
>NC_068990.1:2633290-2636131 GCF_001194135.2 Octopus bimaculoides
TCATGAAATGGGTTGCATATAATCTGAAATCCTGTGATGTAAGCCCACACATCTTCCGTCAAGTCACGAAGAATATTAACGTGTATATATATATATATATATATATTAGACAAAAATTATTACGTTATTTACTTTCATCTTAAAACTTTCATTTTTATAAATACTGACGGCGAATCCATCACTCTGGAATAAGTTGGTTTATAATATTAGTGCTAATTACATACTAACCTATGTTATAAGGTCTGATTTCATGAAATGGGTTGCATATAATCTGAAATCCTGTGATGTAAGCCCACACATCTTCCGTCAAGTCACGAAGAATATTAACGTGTATATATATATATATATATATATTAACGTGTTAAAAATAGTGTATAGAGAATTATCTACAAATCGAAGCATCTTTACTTTGGAAAGACTCTATAGGATATTTGCGTGTCATCTTCAAAAAAATGCATTAGTAAGACAAGACTAATCTTGACACTTCAGACATTCTTCGTAACTGTTTCAATGTATTTTTTGCATGAGTTTATTTTACACCAGGACTTTATGATATATCTTTAAGCACACGCACTCGATACAACATACACACACACACACACACACTTACACACACACACACACTTAGACACATACACACACACACACACACACACATACACAACTGACACTTTGATATATTTAGTCACATACTGTGTTTAGTGTAAAATGGAATGCAGTACGTTTTATTTATGATATTTTTGTAACATTTTTGTGTTAAAAATTTTATCCCACTATTCGAACAGAAGTAACAATAGAAAATAGGTTTTAACGTAACTTTAATTCACAGGGGGAAATCATGTTTCATTTCTTTCCCATTAAAATCCTGTCTCACCGCCTTGTCACCTGCAAGAAAAAAGTTATTTGCTGAACCTACAATACAATCAACTCCGATAATTATATTCTAGGTTGGATGAAGAAGTATTTCTACCGAGACCCGTGACGAAGGTTACATAAGGGGTCGAAATTCGTAATGATGTATTCCAGGCAATATGTTTTAGGAGGATAACTTTAAGTTTAATGCAAATCTGTTTCTTCACATTCCAATCTACACGTACGCACAAATACGCACATGCACACATACGCGCAAACACACATACACGCACACACGCACACACACACACACACACACACACAGATATATATATATATATACGCATACATGCAGCAATTGATAAAAGGTGTAAATTTGTGGTCTCGGTCATCACCGCATAAATATTGCTATCATAGGTAATTATACACTAAGTGAAAAACCACAATATTGTCTTGCCCGCTTGCATCCAATGCGCTATGTATCAGAACGTATTTTTCGTGGTTTGAAGATCCGATATATTCTTTCAGCGAGCAAGGAAGCCACTTACTGGTTTTCCTCTTAGTGTATTATTACCTATGGTTATACACTCTTATATATATATATATAAATATATATATAAAATTTACAGTCTACGGACAATTTTTTATGCTTGCTGGTCACTGGTATAAATTATTATTTTTGATAATTTTTACCCTTAATATGCTTATACATATATAATATTTCGTGGGTGATTAAAATAGGTGAACATATGTTTTATTTTGAGTTACGAAGAAATGTGTCTTAGTTGTTGTTTTGTGGTTTCAAATTCGCAGTTACGTGCAGCTCAGTGGGATGCATGGAATATTAATGTCTCCAATATTATGAATGAATTTAGTCGGACAATAACTGTGTTGAATGGTATCAAATAGATTGTACATTAGTTTTCGAAGTTTATACATTATTAATGGGTTTACATACTTCAGAAAATCTGGAGAAACTTTCGGCGCTGATACACATCGTTTTACCTCTTCATTAAAAAAGGTATTGACCTTAGTATACGAAGAACCAATTTCTAGAAACTTTTGATCGTTAGAAATCGATTTTCAGATATATTATAAGCTCACTGAAATGAGTAAGTTTGCATAATTGCGTTCGTGAAAATTGGTTTAAACTGCTGTATTTCATGTATCATAATTACTATTTCCTCATCCTGAAAGGAAAAGGGACACGGTCAATGTTTAGGTGATAGTAAATATACATTCAGAATGAAAGGTGTGGTGAATCTTCGGTTTTGTTTAAATTTTGGCTCATTCAGATTTGAAGGGGCAACACCTAATGCGTTTTCAAAATTCTACGAATGTCAGGGAAATGTTACAAGAAAGAGCATTTAGTTAGTAATACGTATAGATCAGACGCCAGTGTTAAGTATACCGTGCTGATGTTATGTCTCCTGTGATCACATTAACTTGACGCATATTTTACTCTTACACTGCACATATAGTAATTATGTTTCAGGAATATGATAATGGTAGTCTACTGTCGTCAGAATAAAGTCGGCTCAGCAAATTCTTGCTGAACAAACTGCGAAGACGAGCTACTTATATTGATCAAAATGATTTTGTTGTACATTACATTGCTCCCTCCATGGAACTGACGCTGCCTGAATAGGTGACAAAGTGATCGCAAAGCAATATGAGATGAAGTGTTTTACTCAAGAACACAACGCGCTGCTCGGTCCAATAACTGAAATCACGATCAGAAGATCGCAAGTTCAACACTCTTACGACTTGGCCATGTCTGTCTATCTATCTGTCTGTCTGTCTGTCTGTCTGTCTGTCTGTCTGTCTGTCTGTCTGTCTGTCTGTCTGTCTCTCACTCTCATTATATATATAGTGAGAGAGAGAGGGAGTGAGATATAGTTATATGTATGTATATATGTATGTTTGTATGTATGTATGTATGTATGTATGTATGTATATATGTATGTATGTATGTATGTATGTATATAT
>NC_068990.1:2636599-2645312 GCF_001194135.2 Octopus bimaculoides
ATATATATATATATATATATATATATATATAGGCGTATGTGTGTTTGAGTGTGGGTGCGTGTGTGCCAAACTGATTGAGGCAATTCCAAATCAACGTTTTGGCTTTTTTGTAGATTTTCAAGTGAAATATAATAGATTGTTATTCTCTATTGCGGTGTGTAAAGGATTAAATTCACCAGTGTTTTTTTTTTACCTATAGGCTGATAGGGTACTATTTCTAGCAAGATTTCTCGCTGATATTTTATGAATAGCATTTTAAAAGTTTAAAATACGCTGTGTTTATCATTTAATTTAGAATGGCTGAATGTATGGAAATTACAAAAGGATTGAAATAATACAGGATAAATTTTACAGGCTACTCTGAAATTCGAATTTTCAACTTCTAATTACTGAATGATAAGCATTACACCAGCAGACCATTTCTACATGCTGTATAAATATAGAAGCATATTTTATTGCTACTTAAAAAATTTCATTGTTTAGCATGTGTTCAAAAACACCTCTTTGAAATAATTGTCGAGTAAGCAGTAGTACAGTTACTGAACTGAAGATCAAATCTCAAAGTGCAAATGATAATGTGCTGAGGAAAAGACATCATAAATTCAATAATAAATATTGATTTTAATCAATGCGGCAAGCACGAGTGACAGTAACAGACATCATTCGATATAAGAAACATTTTGTGGGAAGAATAGATTCACATAGAACATGTACAGATTTTTTTAATCTGTAGGTGTGAAAACTTGTCATAATTTCGAGAAGATATATGTACATTACTGAAGGATGTCGTTCGCATAAAGCCTTTCTCAGGGGGACTAATAGAAATGGAACATAAAATGATTTGCAGTGCCATACTTGGAGAGACTTTGAAAATAGCGTCATGTTTGAGACGATGATGTGTTTCGCCACATAGCGTACATTAATTAGTTTAATTTATGCTAGTTTTGTAAACTAAAGTACATCAACTGTTAATACTGTTTAATACTGGTTTAATCACGGATGTAGGTACAGATCGTTTATCTAAATAATTATAATCTCACTGATTTTATGTTTTATATAGAAGAAAATCAATGAGGGAAGCACACACTTTTGCATCAATTTTGATAGATATATTTTAGCTATACAGAAGCAAGTTAAAATCATAGCAAATTTATAAACCACGTTTTGCACGAAGCTGATACTGAGGTATATAAAGTGGTTTCTAACGTAATTATGTGATCACAAAAAATGTATCCCCTTCACTTAAATGGATAATAATTGATCTGTCTGCTCGGGAAATTAAATTGTTTGAATCTACCTTCTCATATAATGGGAACCGTTTCTCGTAAGTATGCTTTCAAAGATGAACACTATTGGAGACAGTATGGGTCCATTAGCAATTATAACAACTGAAGTTTTCAATACAATCTTCCACTCGCTACTGTTTGTAAAAAAATGCGATGTATTGAACGATAAGCGCAAGAATTCACAGGAAGATAAACAAAAGTAGGTTTAATGCATATATTTACATAGAGTACGAAACAGTTCGGAATGAAGTAAACGAAAGGACTTATGTAATAGACATTTTTTCACAGCTGTTTCGGGAGCATCATTGTTCTAACTGCAGACATGCATAATAACTGCGCATGATGTCGTTAGTGTATGTTTGTCAAGAGAAGGTGATTATATAACTACTTCCGTTTACTTTCTTCCGTAGTGTGCATTTTTTATCGATAAAGATCTACTTCTTAAACATTTTTGTGTATATATATTCCTTTATCCATTTATAACACTTCGACATGGATCATTCTTATAGCTAACTTGCGTATGTGTGTTTGAGAGTATATACCCCCACCCCATATATATATATATATATATATATATATATATATATATATATTACAACCGAAAGATGATCCAAAACAATAACAAAGCAGAAATGGCTTAATCGGATTCTGTTAATTCCCCCACGTAAATTCCAGATCAAAGCCATTACAGATAGACCCGAAACACAAAGACGCCCCAGGGAAAGAATGGCACTGGAAAAAATGAAAATGGAAATAGAACTTCTAAAATTGAAGATAAAGTAACATCCACTGATGAAGAGATCGACCCAATTCCCCGATCAAGAGATCTCTGAACTATGGAAAGAGGATTGCGATAAAGAAGAATTGAAATACATCCAACGCTGGGAGAAAAGAGCCTCTTGGTTCTTAAACTATGAAACCATCTTTCAAACAGAGCACGCTTCCAACAAACCTTTCCTGAAAATAAGAAAATCAAAACAACACACAAACATTGATTTATACCTGTCTAAAAATCGGAAACATCACCACTACGAAACAAGAGAATACACGACCTAACCCTAACATTGTAAGCCACCAGCGATACAATATCGGGAGTACTCTAACTTCAAACAGAGAAAGGGAAAATCCCCACCCACAGGATCGACATTGCAACCCCCCCCCCCCGATAAGGAGTTACCAACGAAATTTTCGTTCCAAAAATCTACTAAACAACCATGCACAACAAACCCATACATACGCAATAATTACCAACGACGGCCCCCTAAAACACCACATCCGAACATGGGATATCGGGACACACTTTTCAATACCGTTCCAAGAACCCGCACCATAAATCACAACAGCGCACCCCGCAACAACAAGGATCAACTACATAATAGCTACCGTCCCAAACGCCACAATCATTTTTTAGACCCAATACGCAAGCACAGAGACACAAGATAGCACCAAACAAGCAGGCGGAATCAAAAGTGATGAAAATTATCAATCTATCTCACAAAGAACTAACAACACACCAAATCAATATACTCTCCAAAGGGCTCAAATTCACATCCACCCCACAACGCCCCAACTACAATGAAATGAAAGAAGACATCCCAGAATTCTGCACGAAATTACGACTCTCTGAGGAGCTATACGACAAATACTACGAGGACGAAACTTTGGTCCGAAATAGAAATAACTACATCGTCTCAAAAGGCAAGAACAAAACTCTTGGTCGTTTCTGTGAAGACATCTCGAATTACCCATACCAACACATGCACAAACAAAAACACAAACCAAACATCAGCAGTTATCTCCCTTGCTCACAGCAACAATGATAACGTTAACCAATTACCTCCCCTTGTTCTTGTACTTATGAAGCCATTCACTCATAAATATCGTCACACAAGATGGACAAAAATTTCTTCTTAAGAAAATACATATTCAAATAAGTAAACCTTAATATCATGAATAGCGAAAGTGAAACCGGTCGATATATTAAAAATTATATCAAAACTATGTAAAGTGTGTATGGTTTATCTTTTTTAATTTCTTATATATATTACAACTCACCACGTAGGGATAATCGAAATTACTCTTTCTCTGTTACTGCTATATCTCTATATATATAGGCGTAGGTGTGGCTGTGTGGTAAAAAGGTTGCTTCCGAAACAAATGGTTTGGTTCCGGGTTCCGATCTACTACGTTGCTGCTTGGGCTTTTGCCTACTACTATAGCTACCGGCCGACTAAACAGTGTGAGTGGATTTGGTACACGGAGACTGAAAGAAGCCTGTCGTATATATATATGCATATATCAGTGTGTGTGTGTCTTTTTGTCTCCTTTCTTCCCCCATCACCACTTGCCAACCGGTGTTTGTGTTTTTATACCTCCATAACTTAGTGGCTCGACGAAAGGGGTTGAGAAAAATAAGTACTAGGATTCAGATATGTCCTGAGGTCGATTTGTGTCACTAAAACACTTTAAGGTAATGGTCCAGCATTACCACAGTCAAATGACTGAAACAAGAATAACAATAAAAAGTCACACATGCACACGCGCACACGCACACGCACGCACACACACACACACATACATAATGGATCACAATATATTCCAACGGATCACAAGGTAATCTTTGTATTGTCTTTTTGTGCACCCTGATCATTTTCATCGAAGGTATTTTAAAATGCAAGTTTATATATTTATGTATTTATATAGTATTTTCTACCTTGACTTTTTCCCATATATATCAGCTCCTTTTCAACCTTCTACACACACACACACACACATATATATATATATATATATTTATATATTTATTTATGGGTTTCAGCCAAGTGGCTGTGGTCATGCTGGAGTACCACCGTGATTTTCTGTCTTTATGCTTTGCTCTCTTCACGCTCCTTGCATGGCTCTTCTCCTGCACCTGATATGGTCTAATCAAGAGTTTTGATGGCACATCTGGTGTATAAGAGAATTTGACATCGCTGCCCTAAACTGTGTCTCATTTCGAGCCATTGGTTCGTCTGGTATCGTGGCGAGGAAAGCGTCGAGTTTTGTCTTGAAGACATCCACATCCGTGTCTTGCAGGTCTCTCAAATGTTTTGGCAGGGCATTGAAGAGCTGAGGTCCTCTGAAACCGAGGCTGCTGCAGTATCCTGTTCTTATTATGATATATATATACATACACACATATATACATATATATGTATATATATTTGCTTGGTGCGAAAAAGGTACTTTTTACACAGAGCTTCTAAATGTGCATTTAAAAAAATATTTTCCATTGTACCATCCTTTAGAAACAAATCTGTTAAAATCTGAAGTTCTTTAATTTACATCTTCGGGCTCCGCAGCTCACTTGAAATTTTGAATAATGAGGGAAGAATCAATTTATTACACCTTTGCCGTCCTTCATTTCCATTTTTACGTTCATTTTTACGAATTAATTTCGTTTTGTGAAAGTCTTTAAAAACATGAGTGTCAAAATCTCATACTCTAAAATTTATGTCTTCAAGTTCAGCAACGCACTTGAAATTTCGAAATTATGTGAAATAGATACACTTTTCGACTTTGTTTTCTTTATTGTTTTTAATAGTAGGTCACTGAATATATGTTACCTGAGGTCTAGATTACACATACGTTAAACTAAAATTACGTGTAAACCAATTTTTGATTCTTGACACATTTTGGTTATAAAAATAATAAACATTTCCAATTTATTCGAAATAATTCCATGTAACTAAATAATACGAATCGTTGTAGTGCATTCTTTTTTGTTCCAGTAATAGAGCCAATTAATTATTTTAGTAGAAGAGAATTAGCATCTCACGCTCAAATAAAGAATGGAACAGTCAAAGATCTGCTGTTTTGGAAATACCTAAAACGACACAATTCTAAATGTTTGTTATGTTCATAATAACTAACAACTAAACAATCCTAATTGATTATTGCTATATTACCTTTCAATTTGAAGTTCGTTTTTGTCTCGAACATCGGATTTTTTTTTCTCCAAATTCGATTCGACTCCTAATGAAACTGTCTCGCCTGTTCTCGCCACAAACATTAGATCATACTTCTGTTACGAATTTTACACATCTTTCCAAAGCTTAGGTGTGGAAGGGTAATTTTTCCAGTTGCATCAAATGCTGCTGTTGAATAAATGTATCGATTTCTTCAACGGAAAATGCCTGTGCTAGGGGTGGTTCAGTAACAATAGTGTCCTGCCAGTTGATTATGCCCGTGTAGTATGAAACAGCAAAGTTTAGAGCAGGAATTTTGAAAGGTCTCACAGATTTCTCTTTATACTGTGTTCGAGCCTGCATTATGCGTCTCCATTCTAGTTATCGAATATGGTTCCTTTTATCGTTTATCATGTCCAGGAAAGTATTTTCAGGTTGCACGAAGAAAGCATTCCGTTGTATAATTGGAAATACAATGTCTTGTACCACTTAATCCACTGTCTTGAACATACATAAAGCCCCATTTTCTGAGGAATGTGAACAACATTGGCACATAAACTTTCATTATGTAAGCGGCAGTTAATGTCATCATGTTAGAAGATTTTTAGGTGGCAACATACAAACCAAAGCATACGATTTGCAGTTGTAAGTCATCGTGAATGCGCCATTTTACCGTGATTCCTTAATGCAATTTCAGGTGAACATTTCCCTCCAGAAATAGAGTGGTGGATATCAAGAAGGTATTTTTAATCAAAGCTGAGATCGTTTCTGTCTACTGATCGTAAGTCCGTTCGAATCTGATTAAATCTGATAACACTTAGTGCTTCACATCGATCCAGTCTATTTCCAATCGGCCGAAGAAAATCCACGAGGCCCGGTAGTTTTTCCGTCGTGATCGTTAACAAGATGGCGTAAGTGAAGCTCATTTGCGTGAAGTTGACACAAAAACCAATGCAATGGCTTCTTGAATTTATCTTCCAAAAGTCTAATTGTGCCTCCTTTTGGCCCTGTATTGGCTGCAGTACCGTTGTAAAATGGAACTGGAAAATCATCATCTTCGCCTGCTGATCCATTTCCAGATTCACTGCCTGATGAAAACGCTATTAATTCAGAATCCTTTGCTGACATAGAATGGTGACTGTGATCTGGCCGATATTTTCTAATCAATCTCTGCACGTTCTGTTTAGATACTGCTTCATCTATTCCGCCAATTATTATTGTCCGTTCTTCCTGTAAAAACTCTTGTTCTCTGTGGTACTTTTGGTCTTTACTACAGCTGCAGATTTTAAAGGAGTTGCACTTGCAAGAGGAAATGTCAAATAAATCTTTTGTTGCATCGCTTTTAAACACATTACAGATTGTTGGAAACGATAGCAATTTTTTTTATTTTTCAGATTATAGTAGTGCTTTGTACTTTAGATAAAAGTTTAAGATTTTCGGTTTAACTGACTCAATCGTAACACAATGAAGAATTATCTTTTCTGCTAGAATCTTGAAAATTTGTTTAATTGAAGGAACTTTCTTAACTACGTACTTTTCGTTTTCTCGTTCAAATAGTACATTTTAGTACGCCCTTGTAAGTTGGCAAAACTTGTTCGCGAAGATCGCATGGACTACCAAATATTGGGCATTCAACATCATGACGCCTTATTGGCTTATGAGTCATCACGAAATGTAAACAACACTAAATTCAACACGTTCAGACCATCATTAATTTTAATACAATGGCCTAGAATCAAGGTAAAAAGCAGAGAAATTCACACACGTACGACGTACACGCAACGACCGTTGCAGCGGCAGTGGAGAAACATTCACACACCCGTTCTATTTATAGTCAATGCGGAACCTCAAGGTATTATTTGTCAATCGTATTGAAACTTGGTATGAAACTTCGTAACAAACTTGCTTTTACTGTGTTGCATTCTGCTATGTAGAAATATGTATTTATTACCTGTTATAATCCATAAAATCCAAAATTCGACCCCAAAAAAGTGATTTAAAAAATTTTCAATTATGTTGCGGTACCTGAACACAATATTTAACTGTAAAATTTCTTATACATCTTTCTTTCAACCCTAATTTGCAACAAAATATCGATTCTTGGTTACCAATTTCGAAAGTTGCATTTTTCCCTCCATGTACATTCTTACTTTAATATTGTAACTTTTTCAAACATAGTCTTGCCTATCACTTTTTATCCTCGTGTAAAATATATATACATATATTATTTCGTTTTTCAATATTAATATGTATATGCATAACTCTCTATGGTTTTTTCTAGTAGTCCACCTGTTACGTTATATTCTACTATGCACACCTGGCCCTGTTTATTATAATTTGTCTCGACCTGTTACCATTTTTTAAAAACATAACCGTTATAGTTTTCATTCTTATTCTTATGTTATAGTTTACCGAACATACGCATTGATATGACTGTCTTTTTTCCCCTTTCGTCTCACTATCATTATTACTGTTATTTTTCCCCTTTTAAAATGTGCTTGCAAATATCCGATTTTTTTCTCTATTACCCAACTTGTATTCTCCCTTATTGTATCTTAATTTAATTTACTTTATTTCATTAAAACTTTTTTGATGAAAATGCAATGCATAAATTTAATTATAATTACTATGTTTATAATTTTTTGTTACATATTTGTATTGTCCTGATTGAACATCTTTCTCTCCTCCATTTTTCTATAATTCTTTATATTTTTATACCTATAACGATATTTTTTCAACTACTATTTTCGTATTCTTATTCTTACTCTGGCGGTTTTTTTTATGAATATGATGAATGTTTATTAGAAATCATTCTTTCTCACTTTTTCGACCTCTCAAAAAGTTTGAATTGCTCTCTTTTGAACTTTGTTCCTTATATATATATATATATATATATACATTTAGTGAATGGAGCAAAACGCATATGTTAACTGCATACTTTTATTTCCAACATATATTTCGAAGATTACAAATTATACCTCCCATAGGAATCGGTGATGTTAAGAATGTAATCTTCTCTTCAGAGAAATGCATGGGAGCCAGCTTAAACGTAAGACATTTTAACGGAATATGAGAACTGTAGTTGGAGAAGGTTGTTACGTAATTTATTTGAAAAAGCCGTTAGAGGTTGGGACGCTACTAGACAGTACGTTGGACAAGGAGGGAAGAAAAGAAGGAAACAAAAAAAGAAAGAACATTTAGAGTGCATTTCCCTGAAGTGCATTCACCGATTCCTATGGAACGTATAATTTGTAATCTTCGAAACATGTTGGAAATAAAAGTATGCAGTTAAAATATGCGTTTTATATATTTACTCAAGTACCCAAAATAACAAGGAGTTTCTACCTCATAAACATGAGTTACACCACAGTCATTTAGTGATCTTTGCTACCCTGGTATCTATTAACCAATTTATTTTGTCCGAGTTATTTATTAATTAGGAGAAAATAAATACATATAATGATAATAATAATAATATAT
>NC_068990.1:2646576-2649070 GCF_001194135.2 Octopus bimaculoides
CCGCTCGTGACCCTTTGGGTCTTCGGAAAACTGAGTTTCCCAGCAATGGAGTTTTGTTTCGTGGGTCTTGTGTTCACCAGGTTATTTCGCATGCTTTGAATGAATGTGAAACTGAAAACACGCGTAAACGGCTCCCTTCCCCAGAAAAAGAAAGATTTGGCTGCTATTTCTTGTACGGCTCCTATCACGTAACATATATTTCGAGTCTTTTATCGCATCTAGCAGTTACGTGGTAGCAGGGCGTGCTCGAAGTAGCAACCAAATTTTTGGAGGTGAGATACGTTGAATGCACTAAAAAAAATGGATCTTCTACGAAATATTTACCGCATTTTTAAAGTCATTTTCACTTTAGAATATTTTTTACATACGCCAAAATATTATTTTTTGTAATGGTATTCACTTGAAAATAATTTTACAAAACATTTAAGTACTGACTTTTTAAAGAAAGCTAAAATATATATACTTACTGTTCAAACAAATAATATTTTTGATATCATATTAACTTAAAAGTATTTCTAAATGTTTAAAATATTGTTTTTAACAAAAGCGAAAATAGAAACATTTACTGTAAAAAAAATCGTATGTTTTCGTTGTCAACTCTAATAGAAAGATAAGAGCTTCTCCCCTTTCAGGATGAAGATTATTTTCGGAATATTTTCCCATTATGCACCGTTTTGGGTATTTATACCCCCAAAAGCACTAATATCTCGAAAACTACTTTACCGATGTGAATTGCATGTAAAAATATAGTAAAGTAACATAGATTAAATTACTGTCCATATGTAGGATAATGTCTAAGGTCCTAATCACAATTGAAACGATAACATAACATGACATAGTAAATTTTACTTGCCAGAAACTTATGGATGGTTAAAGAGCATTATATGTCTGGTTGTTTGATAGATTCAAATACAGCTATGTTAAGTAATTACATCTTTATCGGATACGTTGTGTAGATGACTATGACAGGTAATTTCTATAGATTGTGTCCTACATTTTACCCTGCAGATCAACCTGGGACAAACCATCTTGCTTCAAGACTCATAATAACATAATAATCATTCTAAATAATACCGTTACCTTATTGCTTATGGAAGTATTAATATCTTCATCGCTATTTCTAAACTTAATCGTATTTTGTCCTCAGAAATGTATTTCAAATTTGAAGTACCAAATATTACAAAACCGATCAAAAGAATAATTGAAATCTTCCATACGTCATTTTGTCAATTTCTTTTTTACAATCTTTCCTTTCTTATTAAATAAATATTGAATACATTACCCATTTTTCCATTTCTCACCGGAAATATGTTGTTCGTAAGTTGTAGGTATATTTGAAAGCTTATTAAGTGAAAAATAAGATAAAGATGAAATAAATAAACAGAACCAATCAAATTTTAGAAGAAAAATTGTTGATAGTAAAATTTCTGTTGTGGCATTTTGACAAGAAGATGCAATATCTGACAACTCTGAGTAATGTATTCTTTCAACACTTAAGATGATTCAGTGAATTTCCCTCACTCTTTCTTTCTCTGTTTATCTCTATCAATATGTTTATGTTTGTGTTTGTCACATGATAAATTTCATAACTGAAAAAAAAAACAACATAAAATAACGATTAGATACGTAAAACACAATGTTTATATTTAGTTTAATTTTCTAAAGACACACATACACAAAAAAAACAGGCCTTCACATATATACTCTCACATACACAGGCATATATAGAAAAATAAATACACATATACTCTCACACACAAACACACATATATGAGTGTGTGCGTATACATCTATCTGCCAATCTATCTATCATTATATATGTGTGTGTAGTATATGCACATGTACACACACACACGTACACACACGCACACACACACATACACACACACACACACATATGTATATATAGCTACAGAAATATCACGTAGCTTTAGCAGTAAAACATATTACTCTACCTCCGGTATTCGGGTACTATTTTTCCCACATTGTTTCATTCTTTACTCTGGTATAAATAAATAAATAAATAAATAAATAAATATATATATATACTCACAAATGCAAAACAAGAAGAAAAAACAATGAAAACCAGCGAGTCGAAGTTAATCATAGACGCGTTTCTGGCTTAGGAGCGATAACACTCCATTTCCTTCATCGGTATGATATTCTAGTTGTAAATTCGACGGTGCTAGCAAATTGTGCATGCGTGACAGAGTGAACATCATGCATCGGCACAACCTGAAAACACCTCCGAACCTACATAGGCCAGCCAGTCCACTATTTCTCCTCAAGAAATTACCATGTGCGTCACAAGCAATACCGCAGAAAAATTACGGTTTACTATCAGGGAGTGAATAATTATTACAATTAAAAGGGTAAAGGTTTATCAATTCTATTCAAATTGATAAACCATTACCCTTTTAATTGTAATATATATATATACTCACAAATGCAAAACAAGAAGAAAAAACAATGAAAACCAGCGAGTCGAAGTTAA
>NC_068990.1:2649275-2650924 GCF_001194135.2 Octopus bimaculoides
TTAATTTAGTACGATCGTTTCATAGTTAAGAGTAAAGAATACTCTAAAATTGTTAATTATTAATTGTATTACTAATTGACGATTCCCTGCCCTGCATATCTATATTTTAATAATACCTCTAAGGTGAATAGTTAAACCGCAAGAAGTTCGTACGGGTCTCTTTTCTATGCGGGACTATTTATGATGCACACTGAATTGAATTCATTAGGGCGAGAGATTTTGAACTCACTGGCCGATAAATTTCTTAACGTCTTCCTCACGTGGTATTGATGTCGCATGGTCAAAATTAACGTGAGTTATTTAGACATTAACAAATTTATTAGAATATTTAGCTGAAGATCAGAATAGAGTATTCTTTAATAATGATAATAATGATAATAATGATATACTAAAATTACAATGATCTAGGACGGTTTGAAAGTCTTCCTCTTAAAAAGGCATGGAAACTTTTGGAATGCATCTCGCGCATCTATCTATCTATCTATCTATCTATCTATCTATCTATCTATCTATCTATCTATCTATCTATCTCCCCCTCTTTCTCTATGTGTGTGTGTGTTTTGTTGCCATTTTATTCCTTAATCGTCAATTACAATTTTCTATCCATAGTTTTACTTACTACCTAAAATATTCTTCTCTCCTTATATTTCTACTCCCTCCCCTCGTCTCCCTCCAGCCGTAAACGTACAAATGCATACGCCTACATACACCTTCACCACTTCATTCGTTTTTGTTTTCTTGTACCAATTTAAGTCTTTTCACCATAAAACCACTAGCCGTGCTTAAACACCCTAACCCATATTGCTTTATTTATACATACTTTCTTTTGTCCCCCACGAGCAAAAATATTTCTCCAATCTCTCTCCTCCAATTTCTCTTGTCTTCAAATGGCACTGGTGAATTCTGTGATTAAGCTAAAATTACTATATTATCTACCACCCACCCATCTAATTCCTCCTTCGTCTCAGTCTCCTATTGTTTATTTTATTTGATTTATTTTTCATTCCCATCTTTGTTCTAATGTTCTATTACGCCTGGTGTGAAGGTGAATCAGCTAGCCATTCCAATGAATGATATGCTCATGCTTGTAAAGTCATGAGGTGGTATGCCCGGAAATTGCATATCTAAGAGAAATTTTACATATGAAGGGAAAGCAGCTTCAGTATAATAAATATTGTTAAATACATATGCTAATGCATATGCTTTGTGTAGTTTCCGGTGACTGTAATGGCGTAGAAGATTATATAACTCTTATGTCACCGGTGATAAAACGTCTTAGAATCATGGGTAGGCGAGATAAGGCACAAATATGTATATATTTCAAAATAGTAATTTTCTAATTTATAAATCAGTGACTAGTTGTCACATTGAAAATTATATATTTCGAACAGGAATTTGGCAGCGCCACCTCTAACGGAACAATTATTCTGTGCTGATGAAGGGAAATAACACGGAAATCGCGATAGACAGATATAGTTTTGAGTTGAGTGGGGGTGCTAGAGTCTTTTGTTCGAAAATATAAGGACACAGATCGTGTCGTACAGCCAACAGGAGACGATATCTCCGGGGCTAAATTACAGCAACATTCGTTCTAAACCGGCACTACCATGTTATATTGGCTAGCAATCTTTACTATATATATATATATA
>NC_068990.1:2652389-2658916 GCF_001194135.2 Octopus bimaculoides
TATATATATATATATATATATATATATATATATATATATATATATATATATATATATGTATATATATATATATATGTACATATATATATAATATATATATATATGTAAATATATATATATAATATATAGAGAGAGAAAGAGAGAGAAAGACTAGGGGGAATAGATAGATATACGTATAGGCAGAGTGGCAAGGAGAGAGGCTTTTATATTCATCGATGATGTCAATGCTCCCGAGAAGTTAAATGTCGTGTGTATATACACGCACTGACGAAGGCACCTGCCAGCGCACGTCTGTGTTTTTTATATATGTACAAAAATATGTTTATACATAGAAATACATACATACATATATTTATATATTTATACATATACGTGTGTGTTGATGTATATACTTATAAATATATATATATATTATATATACATATTAAGTATTCACTCTCTTTCTCTGTATATATATATATATATATATATATATATATATATATATATATATATATATATACATACATATTTATATATATAGAGATTGAAAGAAAGAGAGAAAGAGACAGGCATACCAATAGACAGACTGGTTGAGAGAGAGAGAGAAAGAGGGAGGGAGATGGAGACTTTGTTTTCATCTACAATGCCAATGCTTCCGAGAAGTTAAATGACGTGTGTATAAAACAAATTAAGCAGAACTAATGAAACCTCATGAAAACAGAACGCTACAGCCTGAAATTCAATCTAATTTACTAATTTAACACTGTCGTAATTAGTTTAGTGCCTAATAGTTTCCAAAAATCTTTGACAAGTTGTCTTTTCTGTAGATGTAATATTATAGATATCTATTAGTTGAGTATTTATCTTTAGCAGAACGTTCGATTTGTAGAACTATGAGAGAGTATTATCGGTCGAACATCTATTTCATCTCAATCATTATGTGAAAATGACTATGAGAAAGAAGGAAATTGAACCGATATTGAATTTTTTTTTTATTTGAGTATTTTTGTATTGATAATTTTATCAGTATATTTTGTTAAGATACAGACAGAAAGAAATGTAGAGCAGTATGTGAGACACAGAAGATTGACTGAAGCGATACAGTGTCATAATTTTAAGATGAGTTCGAATGGTTCATAGAGCACCAGACAGTCGTGTATGCTTTGTTTTGCTTTAGCTTATCTCGTTTAATCAGCCTTCACATTACAGCTTTAATCCTTGTCAGTTGAAAAGCAGAATCAACAAAGATGAACACATACATACACATACCCGTGTGTTTGTACATATTCTTGTGCATCATTTATATATGTATGCATATTCACATAACCTCACACACACACACACACACACACGCATATATTCATTTATTTCCTATATATTTGTATATATATATTTAAATATGTGCGTATGTATAACTATATCTATCTATCTTATCTCTGTATCTATCTATCTGTCTTATAAATCCATCTATCTATCTATATGGACCTCAAAGCAAGAGCAATTTTCCTGGACCCGGGGGGTAGGCATCATGGATGTCGATGGCAGCAATGGGTGTGCCTTTCGACTGATAAAAGTTTATGCACAGTCCTTAACAGGTCGGTCAGATTTCTTTCGACGTCTAGAGGTTTTCCTGCGAACGTCTCCTTTACTTTTAGTGGGGGATTGGAACACTACCCTGGACACGAATCTGGACTACTTGAGCAGAGATATTAATAGGAGGGGATGTAAATACCTCAAAGACCTGCTCAGCTGTTTCCAACTGTCTGACAGTTACCGATTAGACCACCCCAATTTGCCAATGTGGACATGGAGCAACCGCATCGGGTTGTCCGGATCGTATTTAGATAGAATATTCTGTAGGGTAGTGGGCAAGAATAGTGTAGGTTGTCCACAATTCCATATAGTCAGCTACACAGATCACAAATTCGTGACTTGTACACTTTACGTAGATACGACACTGGCAGGGTCCCGGTTACTGGAAGCTGAACGCGTCGTTCGCTGCACGCTAAGCTTACAAGGACTGGATTAGCCCATTAATTAAGAAAGCATTGACGGGTGCCATCGTCAACAACAGATGGTGGTATGCCCTAAATGAAGCCATTAAAGCAGAATCGGTTAGGTACAGGAAGGTCCAAGCATTAGACCGAAATAGAATAGGAGTCCTAGTTAAGAAATCAGAAGAGGTACTTAGAACTGGCTCGTGTCCAACATACTGGCAGCAAGGTTGACTCTCGACCAACACTTCAACGCCAAACACGAAGGATGCATTGCCAGAGTTTGGAAGCGTGCTCTGAGGAACGAAGGAGTTGGAGCGGTCCAAGAGGCCAGAGTGGTGGAGGCGCAACGAGGCAACAAAGCCACCATTAGGTCCCTGACAGATGAACATGGCCGCGAATTACTAGAGCCTGATAGCATGTGTAAGGCCTTACAACAACACTTTGCCCGACTGTTCGGGATAACTGGTGGGTCAGAACGCAGAGTGGACTTTAGTGCCTACCTGCATAGCCTGCCACGACTCCCGGCAAGAGAGGCGGAGTGTTGTGAAAGACCCATCACAGCCGCGGACGAACGGGATGCGATGGCAAGTTGCGCGGGAGACAAGTCAGTGTTGAAGGGTTTGCCCTACGAACTTTATTTTCATATGCCAGACTTGTTTGGAGGCGTCTTCGCAGCTGTCTACTGCAAGTGACAGCAAAACGGGAATATCCCCGTCTCTGTAAAGTGAGGAGTGGTGGCAGTGCTTAAGAAAAATCCAAATTAGGGGAACGTCATAGATAACTTGAGGCACATCACTCTGCTCAACGGCGATTTGAAGATTTTGGCCAAGATGTTAGCCGAGAGGTTGGGGCTTGTCATCGAGAAACTGGTAGGCAAGGCGCCAAGGTGCTCCGTGCCGCGTAGGAGTATCCATGACAACCTCCATCTGATGCGCTACATCATAGACAGGGTAGTTAAAGAACCTGGCATGGGTGGGGCGCTGATTAATTTGGATTAGTCAAAAGCTTTCGATAGGGTAGACCATTACTAATTGGAGGCTGTCCTTAGAGCGGCTGATTTCGGTCCCAACATCCGCGGTTGGATCGCTGCCTTATACAACGGCATCCGCTCGATAATTCGCGTAAATGGTCATCTGTCCAGACCATTTAACAGCATGTGTTCGATTCGTGAAGGACGCTTCTTCTCGTCACTTCTGTACGTATTGACTCTTGAGTCACAACCGCAGAAGCTGGCGACGCTGAGGGGCATCCCACAAGACCTAGGATGCGGGAGGAGCGTGTCTGCATATGCAGACGACTTCACCGTCATAGTGTCGAGCCACAGGCATATCGACCTGGTCGGCGAGTTACTATAAGAATACGAAGCGGTAACAAGAGCAAAAATTAACCGGCAAAAGTCAGTGGGCTTGCGGCTCGGCACCGGGAGAAGCAAGCCCATGCCGTCCAAAAGCGTCTCCATCGTGGGAATCTGGACCGACGGACCGGTTGGTCCGCTCAGAGTCTGGTTCGGTTAGGACCTCCAATTGGAGAAGAACTGGGGCAAGATAACGACTAGGGTGGCCACTCTCACCCAGCAATGGGCCGAGAGGAAGCTATCCCTGAAAGGTGGAGTGGAGGTGGCAGACGCGTACATCGCATCCGTCAAAGAATACCGCCTGACCGTTGTGCCTTGCCCTGACCCTACAATCACCAAACTGGACCTAAATGGAGGGCTAGGCATGCCGTGGTTGATGATGCACAGACGTGCGCTGAGACTGCGGCATCTCCGGCGCTTCATAGACGACGGTGAACAGGTATGGTTACTGTTTGCGAGGCGCGCTTTCCCGCAGCTCGCCTCTTTGGCAGAACTGCAGTCCTGGATCTTCAAACAGAGACCGAAGGTAGGCGACTGACACCGCGAGTGCCACCTTGCTCTCAAGCAACTCTGCTGTCCGAGACCAAACTTGTGCGACTTCAGTTCCACAAAGGAGTTCTATAGAGGATTAGTGGAGGGGAGGTGCGACGATGTTCTCGGGCAGAATCTGGGCGTCGACGAGTAATACCTGACCCGTCTGTACAGGACAACTTTCGGGCCGGGAATATGGACAATCACCAGAGATCCCTGGCCTGGCAGTGCTATCGAGAAGCATTACCAGTTCGAGATAAGCTCTACAGTCACTGTTTGAGACACACCAGACCGACTTGCCCGAGAGCGAAGAAATCGTTCTGCACGCACTTGTGCAGTGTCCAGCTATTTTGGACCCGTGGGCTTATGCCGAACGGCTGCTGTCACTTGTGGTGCGAGTCCGCCTGTCGGCCGAGTCTGTTGTGGACATTGCTCCGTCACCTTCCCTTAACTGGAAAGGCAAGGCAGTGTTCATCATACTGGTGGCAATGGTGAAAGAATGTATGTGGTGGACTCGAGCGAAAGGTTTAGAGACAAACACTTACCTCTCTGGTCAATCGCTCATCAACTTTTTAAAGTACCACTTGAAAAGGAAGGTGTGAATAGAGTGGCAAGTTTTGTCCCGTGAAAGTTTCAATAAAAACGTGGGTGAACGTAGCAAAGATGGTGCGTGCGAGTGACGAAACCACTTTGATCATGATCCTGTAAATCTAAAAAAGAGAGAGACAGAACACTTTGCTCTCACGTTTTTATTATTTCCCTGTCTGAGGTTACGTGGTCTTTTCCGTAAGCTTTCCTTTCCACGGATTCCACGGATAAACCTAATGTTGCTTTTTACAGTTTTAAATTTATCATGTGATACATGATCCCTTTTGATTGTTTTTTTCCTTTTTTCTTCTCACGATCCATTTTGATCGTAATTTTATTTTTCTCCTCTTTTTTCTATTTTCGAAAAGAAAAGTTCTGCATTGTATTTTGTTCCCTATGTGTCCGGCCCTGTGTGGCTAATAAAGAAACTTATCTACCTATCTATCTATCTATCCATCTGTTCATCTATCTACTTATTTGTCTATCTATCTATCTACTATATCTATCTATATACTTTATCTATCTATTATATCTATCTATCTATCTATCTATCTACACACACACACACACACACACACACACACTCGCACACACACACACACACACACACACACACACACACACACACACACACACACACACACACACACACACACATATATATATATATATATATATATATGTCCATCTATCTACTTATCTATTTCTCTATAAGACAATTCAAAATCACAAAAAGTGAGTGATACAGGATTTATCTCATTCATTCTCTCTCTCTCTCACTTTTCCTCCTTTAGATTAATTACTATGTTCCCTTCACCATTGTTATTCTCCGAATTTCAGGAGATCGCTGAGGTTAGCTTTATACCCTTAACTCAAATGGTGTCTTCTCATTTGCTGGAAGGCTACCGACGATTGCACAGAGATATATTTTTACACTTTAACAGGGCGCATATAAAATTATGACGGCAATTCATGTACACACACACACACACACACACACACACACACACACATACACACACACACACACATATACTCACACAGACATACACACTCTGATAGACATATATATGTATATATGGATGCGTATGTATGTTTGTGTTGTGTGTGTGTATGTGTGTGTGTGCGTGTACAGTAATTGCCGGCATAATTCTATATGCACCCTGTTAAAGTGTAGAAAAATATTTTGTATATTATTTCTTCAGTGTTCAGCAATAAGTATAATGATTGCTTTTAAATACTCAATATATCGACCACTTAACACCGGCCATTTCGTTTATTACTGAACATCGAAGACGTAAATGAAAAGATTATATAAATTTTCAACATTGATTATGTAATCATGAAGGTAATTTGCCGAATCGCGTGCATGTTGTATTGCGCATTAACTACAAACCTGCTTTCTGTATCGATCCAAGTGTGTATATCAGACTTGAAATTATTTCGTTGATTTCTTATTATCGAATATTTAAAGAACTTTATAATTTAAAAGATCGAATATATATGCTATCTACTTTTACACTACGAACCCCACAAAATTACGTTCACAAAGTATTTGGTTAATTCGAAGTTACAATCTAATTTACTTCAAAAATATCAGTTCTGAAATAGCAGTTCATCCACCTATGTCAATGTGTTTCCCAGTGTTTCACTGGTGTCCAGTTAGATGACATTCAAAATCAAGTATTTTCACATGAAAACAGAATAGAGAGAGAATACGAGAACAATATTGCTGGAGATGAGACCTCCTTATCTAGAAACTCGAAAGGCTTGCTTCTGCACCATTCAAAAATATATCACATTTTCTTGAAATAAACCTCAGTTCTTTCAAATACTTTGCTAATGTGCTTTCTTATAAAATTGCTAGAAAAATAACGTAAGAGAAGGAGAAAGTTCGAAGAAACACAGTAGCTGTGATGAGCATAAATATATAAAGATTTGATGTTGATATGGGACAGCATTCTAAATATTTAGAAGATTTGCTGAAATGCAGTTATGATTTGTTCCCAAACTATTTAGATGACTTTAATGACAACTACGTACATACATATATATGTATATATATATATATATAT
>NC_068990.1:2658982-2661173 GCF_001194135.2 Octopus bimaculoides
TATACATATATATGCATATATATATATGTATGGTGTATGTGCGTGTGTGCGTGTGTATGTGCTCGCATCTGCTGAAGGACAGTGGTCATGTTGGAGAACTGCCAATAAATACATATATGCGTGCATGCAAATGTTTATATTCATATGAGTGTTTGTGTATATCTGTTTCTGTGTGCAACTTATAATTAGATACACATTCTTTTCCCACTGGTTGGTAGTCACATTCTCTTTCTTTCATTCTCTTTCTTTCATTTTCTTCCTCTTTTTCTCTTTCTCTCTCTCTCTCTCCCTCGCTCTCTCATCCCTCCATATTTTCTCTACGTTTTCCTTACTATATCAGAATTATTAACAGTTGATGAAGTCGAATAAAATAAGTGTCATTTCAAGGTTCATTTCCCAGCACAAATATGTTCAATTACGCGATTCAAATGAAAGAATATCTATATATGTGTGAGCATGCGCGCGTGTTCATATATCTGTATATATGTACGTAGAGAGATAATTGATTAATTGTGACGCTATACAATAAATTTATGACTTCCTCCTCACCCTTAAGGACACTTCACGCTCAATGTGCTGTTTGACGTACCTCCATTGATAATCCAGTTGAATAATGATATTCATGTAAAAACAACTGATAATGTTAGGTTGTAATTAATTGATTGTAAGGTCACAGTTGGTAGAACACGATTTCAGTACCATTGTATTGCTAGCGAGAAAATTTGGGCTCATGTAGCATTGTTAAAACCGAAGAATACACAATTATACTTCATATAATCGTCGACCAGACAATGATAAATATATAACTACATTTGTACGAATGACGTCAATGCTGAGTAAATATATTTTACACACACATAATGCAGAGTTGGATGAGGGTTTTTTTTCCAGGCAACAGGCTTCAAAGATACATGAAGGTAAACTGCTTACAAAAGTGATTTTGAGCATTGATTGAATTAGATTTAATACTTGAAGAAACATAATAAATGACATTGTCAAAATAATCTTTTTAAGTGCGTCCATTGCAGCCATAAGAAACTGAATCGCTTGTGCACCAGAAAAACAACAAAGATAGTGAATCATATTTACTCAGTTTCCAATGAAGTTTTCTGTCCTAAATGACCTAGTCTTTATAGGTTTAAATAGATGTAATAACTGCACGTCAACACAAAGAAGAGTGGTGTTCCAAAATTGCAAAGTGGTGCCTCATCTGAGATTAGTTGGCGAAGTTGATTCATTCCCAATTAAGCTTTCAGTAACGTCTTCTTGTAATACTTAATGATGAGATGCGCTACTTCTCCGAAATAAAATAATGCCAGAAACAGTCAAAGTTTATATTAATGCAATCAATTTTCAATACATAACTAGTAAAACACTTTTACAAATTGAACTTAGGAAGTTTTAATAATTTTCTCATATAATTTGGAAGATGTTTTCATAGAAACTTCATTTTGTTTCTCAAATTAAGAAAAAAAAAAGGTATTCCAAATCTTAATACAAAATATATTGGAAACAGTTTAAGTTTATTTTGTAAATCTTAAGTTTGTAATCTTTATACATTTCCCTATTACATAAGATTTGTAAACAGAGACATTTTTGTTATTAATTCGGCTTGAATTTATTGAATATTTTACTGCCACACCTATATGTTCCATACTATACGTTAATAGAAAAAGCAATTCTTTATTTTATTTGAAACACTTTCTGTCTGTTTTTCGTAATTTTCTGACTAATCTGATTTCTCTTTCCATTTCACTTAAATTCTCCAAGTGATTAGTTTTAGCTAACCCATACTCGGACAAACTACGCGCTTCACATGTCAAAGTTGATTATGACGTCGTCTACATATGCCATGAGTTTATAAAATCCGATTCACCGGCAGAAGTGAACTATCTACCATGTTCATTTACTTGCTGCCTATTCCATGATGTATTTTAATTCACGATGCAAAGAAAACAAATATTGTCTAGTTGGTGTTGCATTTGTTATTGCGCAGCCCAAAATCATATCCATGACCAAAACAATAGACAAAGATCGATTCAATTTTCTTTAATATATCTGTATGTATGCCTGTGTATGCATACATGCATAGACACACACGCACACGCACACACACACACACACACACACACATGTTTATATACATACATATATAAGTACATATACATATATACATACAAATGCATATATA
>NC_068990.1:2661374-2662427 GCF_001194135.2 Octopus bimaculoides
TATATATATACAACAACAGACGAGGACAGGTGGTGTAAATAACAAAAGAATAATATTAGTATGACGCTAGGGAATACGGAAAGTCTTTGACGTTTCGAGCTACGCTCTTCAACAGAAAGAATACGGAGACAAGGAGAAAAACACGGAGAAAAAAAATTGAATAATGTCCAGTCAACGGTCAGTTTATTAATTCGTTTTGAAAGATTCCCTATGGAAAATCGCGTGTTGAAACCGATATTGTTGTATTTCGGGACGGTCAATTTTTTTTGCCAAATAAACACACACACTATATACTATTTCTTCACTCGTTTATTACTGTTCTTATTTTATTATGTTAACTCATGTCAACCTAAGGATACACATCTTAGAAGAACAGAATGGAATAAGTGGAGGAAGAGCACAAGAAAACGAAAAGTGTTGCTGAAGAGGTGACAGATGTATGACGAAAGATTTCCAATAGGAACTGCATGGCATGTAGTATACAGTATAAGATGCATAGAAAATGCTTGTAAAGACATGAACATGACAAACGTATTGGAGACATCTAGTAGCATTGCGGAACGACTAAATGAACATTTGAGATAATATGACGACAAAAAACAGTCCTCCATAGTCTACCAACATGCCAATGACTAACAGGGACGCAACCTGGGTCAACCTGACATTCGCATGTTATCCATGCACCCAAAGGACCCAACACTCAGACAAATACGGGAGTACGTCCTCACAAAGGGAAACTTCCCTAATACTAAATAGGAAATATACATAGTAGATATCATACCCCCATACCCACACTTTACACAGGTAGAGTAGAATGGATAGTGGGCTGTTATGTAGATGTATGCATGTGTGTATGTGCGTGTGTGGGGTTGTATGTATATATGTATGTGCACATGTATGTAAGCATATGGATCTGAAAGTAAACAGATCAACATACAGGCCGATATGTACATAGGTTATATGAACAGACAAGCACAATAACGCAAATGAAGACTGAAACACTTGACTATATATACACACAAACTAAGCTTTACACAAGGACACATATGTAGG
>NC_068990.1:2664715-2676609 GCF_001194135.2 Octopus bimaculoides
ATATATATATATATATGTATATATATATATATATATCATACTGCGTACACATGAGATAAATTCGTCAGTCTACAAGGCAATGAATGAATTGTAGTTCTAAATTGCATTTATTATAATTATTCCTATGCCAAGAGGAGATCTTCGTCTTAAACACTTGAAAATCTTTTTAGTGAGTAACGTCGATTATGCCTAGAAGCCAAATCTTATTTAGTCACAGCATATTAATACTCAACATTTTGTAGGTGTTTGATTCCTAATCACAAGGTTATTCATACAGTTTGGTTTCAATGATTTTAACATGATTTCTGTTGATTGGTTTGTTGAGCAAGTTTTAACGTTTGGATATACTATAACGATAATTGGATATGGAATTACGATTTCCTTTACTGAAAATTTGTGCTGATACATTGGCTGATATCACCGATTAACTGGAAGGGCATCGTTCACCTGTTGACCTACTGGAATACTTTAGTCTCTTACTATACTTTGAGAATATCGTCTTGAACACTTATCTCTAAATGCTATCAGAATTGATTAAATTTGCAGAAATTTTAGCAGCGTAGACTAGATTCCAAGCACCTTTCATATGTTATTAGCGAGTGAAAACAAAAAACAATTCTTCCGTGATATTCATTCATAGCATTCCTTAGGATTCTAGATTCAGAAGTTAATGAAGCATTATAAATATAATTGCATGGTTAAGCATCTTACATTGCAGCTAGGTGGACTCAGGTGCGATCACATTGCAAAGAACCTTAGATGACTTGTTTTTGCCCTTGTTTCTTCAGAAATGGGTATTCGAAATTCGGTAGACAGAAATCGTTGGGAAACTTGTTTGAAATGGTCCCTATTCTTGGCTAATAGAATTACTTCACTTGTCAGTTTAACGCCATCAATTAACCCTTGCATGTCATCTATGATGCAGTAATTCGAGCAATTGAGATATGTTTTAGTTAGAACGAAAAGCAATGACTGCGAACCGTTGCAAGGACGCTGACAATGGTTGCAGGTGAGAGTGAAACGCCTCCTCAAATCAAAAATATGGCCCTTCAATTTTCAACAGATTGGATGCTTCAAAAAAACTATTAAAGTGTCAAGTCGTAGTCTTATATTGATCAACGGTTGAAGACTACCACCCAGTTAGGCTGGGGCAATGTTTGTCCCCAAAGCGGAAAGACCAGGTGCAAATATTACAAAGTATCTGGGCCAATATTCTTACAGCCCAGTTAATTCACTGCCGTGGGGTTTTACTTTTTTTCTTATCACTCCTGAATTTATGAAGTGCAAGGATGATCATGTAAAGATTTTAACTCAGAGCGTAGAAAGTCGGAACTAATCTCTGATGATTTAATGACATGATTGTGCCAATTCGAGGCTTAAAATGGAATATAGAAAGATGAACGAAAATAGGATTAAAGTAAAACGTAATAGAAAATGTTGTAATGAAATCACAGAGATGAAGAGATGTACCCTACATGCGTGCGTTGTTATCTATATCAACCAGCGTACCAGGTACCGTCAATTTTACTAGGGTAGATTACAAGCAACAATACAGTGGGAGACATGTAGAGTTACTGATCCCTCGATCGTAGGGGGCTCTAACTCCACCAATTCCATTATGAATCCCGATTGAAGATCATTCACACCACTCTTCTCCAGGCTTGGATGTCTTGAAAAGTGTTGTGATTGAGCGCTTAATGTCCACCTCTCATTAAATGTTTTAAACAATTTGGGATTTGCTTTAATTTAGAGAGTTTGCTAAATTTAATTAAAACATCTTTTATCAATATTTAAATATTCATACACGGAAAATTATGAAGAATTAAAAGAAGACATCGTAAATTTATATAAATACCACAAAATAAACGTTCATATGATTGCTTAATATTTATCGATAATTAAGTTACGATTGGCACAGTTGTTGAATGACAAACAATTTGTGATTAATTTAGCTTTTAAGAGTAATATTACATCAACCCTGAAGAGATGTTTGTCAAGTACAGCGATTGTAGAATTAGAATTCAGTTGAGAATATTGTCTACATCTATTGTTCTTGACAAGTTAATGTATGTGCTATAACGATACCAACATTAAGATGAACCAAGCAACAAATGCTAGATGCACTATAAACAAACAGATGACCAGATTAGAAATGAAAGATCAATACGAAAATATACTCACAGAATTTGCAATTGGTAGAAACAACGCATTTATTGCCGGTTCTATTTCGTTCGTATCTTCCCATTTCTCTGACACCAAACTTGAAAATGTAGTACTGAACTCACTTTTTTTCCTAAGACCAGAGTTTACCATTGAAATGTTGCAATGAAAAAAGTAACTTGATGGCATTTTTTTCTCGTTTGTTTCAGAATTCCACTGTCTCTGAAAATCATGCGAACTACCATGCCTTTTCTTCATAAATAATATCCTAAAATTAAAGCACCTTGAAGATTGAAACAATATTACGATTTCAATTACGGGTTGATTGGTATTGACTTCATTACTATTTTGCGGTGGAACGTGAAGATAACACTTCTCATATTTTATAGCATATTTAAAGACTTCCTTTCTTTCTAGTGGAAAAGACAGTGTCCAGTTGAGCAGAGGAGTGGTACAAGGGTAAATGTACTAGTTTTCTTAATTTCATCTTTTTATATTCTGAATTACTTTGCTTTCTTCGGAACTGATAGTTACTTTTCTTCGTTTGTAGTCAATTAATAAGGAAATATCTACTGTTGTGACTTACATTCAAGCTTTCCTTCATTTTCTGTCACTATGATAAAGGAAAAAGAAACACTTCTGCTGTAAACTACACAACTTTCATTTCAGATTTAGGCTATACAGTAATGCATTTTTAACAGACATACAACAAAATCTGACCCACGGCAACGTTATCTTTTGTGTGTACCTTTTCTCCCGCCCCTCTCAACCTGGCTCTTCCTAAGATTTGTATGGTCTTGTATACTGTAGCATACAAGACCTACTACCTTTACGCTATTCATCATCTGGGGTGTGTCGAGCCCAGACTTGCAATGACGTTCTGTCCTACGTTACTTCACAGAATATCCACCCTCTGGTATCTACTCTCTGCTTATATTTTCCCCATAGGTGTCAATGTGCAACAATTTTAAAACGGATCATTAACTTTATCGATATCTCCGGTTTCAGAGTGTCTCAAAGGCTATGAACATTGGACATTCTTCTAGAATTAGTAAGTAAAAACATAATCTGTAGAGAAGGGTTTGATGGAAATTTGGCTATGTGTTTCAGGTGAGTGATGCGGGCTCCATTTCTCATCTACCAAAATCCTCAATTGCAGCTTCTCGATAATAAAGAAAATTTGGTTTGTAGAATTTGAAAATAAAAGGATGAATAACTTTGGAAATCTATATATTTCTTCTCATTTACATCTTTGACTGTTATGAATCTGAAGTATAATTTCGGATATACAATAGCATTGAATGTCAGATTCTTAATGTATTTCTTCTTTCATACTAAGGCGCCCTTGCATGTCAGTTGTTGTTTGGATAATTTTCTGTAAACTCTATCTTTGAAACGTTGAAGATATGGGAAATTGTCTTCGCTACGACCGGAATTAGTTTCCTTTATTCGGAATTATTTCATGTATTCAGTATTATAATCTCTACCCACACAATACATTCACAACAAAACGCACACACACACATACTTGAGCGCATATGCTCATGAAAGGAAATATAATTGCATATTTCTTTTCAATTCAATATTATTCTCAAACCGATTCACATACACGATTATTATATATAGATTCTAATGATCGATGTGACACATCGATCATTAGAATGTATATATAATCATGCTGTGCGTTAATGTTGGTACATTAACGACAACATATGATTAATATTTATACTACAGATTCCGGAGTTTTGGAAAACAAGGTTAACCCATCCAACTCAGATTTGAACTCACAACATAGAAATACAACACTATATACTCTACAACGTTTAGCTCTTTGTTCTATTCTTTGTATCTCCCTAGCAAATTAACTCTAGTTTAATAATTATTTCGGAAAATACGGAAGTAATTTCCGATATGTTCCCGTTTATGTGTGTGGCAAATGGCTTAGGTCAAATGTTCAATACCTGGCTAAATTGTCTTTTACAAACTAAATAAAGTCCTCGATATTTCGGTAAATAGGTGTGAAATATAATATGAATTGCATGATTGTATAATTGCAAATCACCATAGGATAAAGGCATTACACATTTTAATATCTTAATATGAATTCTGAGAGCAGTCAGCGAGCTGGCGTAGCGGTTACCGCGGTATGCAAAACGTTTAGCGTCATTTTATTGCCTTTACGCTGTGAGCTCAAATTCCGTCGTGGTCGATTTTTGCCTTTCATCCTTTCGATAAAATAGGTAGCAGTTTGAGCGCTGGGGTCGCTGTAATTGACTTACCTTTTACTCTGAAATTGCTGGCCTTATGCCAACTATCTGAACCCAATATGAATTTCGATAGGATCATATACAACTAGATTAAATATCCTAACATTTACCCCCTAACGTATCAGTTATAATAAATATTTTCTCAGTCACTCGTAGTTATCAACAACGTTTCATTTTCTTCTCTGTTTAGTTTTAGTCTTGCTTGAGATGCTTTTAAGTTATGTTGCTGTTATTGTTCGGCATGATGTAGTCGCCATTGACGCTGATACCCGCACCCTTTTCTCCTTAACTGCGTCTCTGACAGTGGTATATGTGGCAGTAAGAGTATTGCTGAGTCTAATACGAGGGACATCGTCTTGTATAAAATACAGAAATAACGTTCTGATCTTTTTATGTCTAACTGCAGAGTTTCCAACAATTGTTTTTCTGACGCCTGACGAAGCAGACCAAGACGACATTTTATCTTCACCATTTGTGTTTATTGTTTGATTTTGTAGTTTCTGATTTCGTTAATTCTGTTGCTGTTTAGGTGAAGTTGTGTTGGTGACACTCGTTCGTTCGAATTATGTTGTGTGTCTGTGTGAGTGTGTATGCTTGGTTGTATTCGTACGTGGTTGGCAAACTCTGTGCGGTCCTTTTGAGCTGTTCTTATGCTTCCAGCTTGTTAACTTGTTCATATACTACATGTCACTTTAACTTCCACAATGACATATTGAACTCGTTTGCTTTGACCCCGTCGCAGAATATTTCAGATATCTTTAGTGTCAACTTTTCTGTTTGCTTTTTGTATTTCCAGCCATACTCATTTTAAATGATCGGCTACTGAAATTGACATCATATTTACAGTTTTTTAACCTGCATTTGTTTTTTTTTTCTCTCAAGGAGACGGGCTTCACGAATGTTTGGAACAAAGTGATTTTAAATCCCTAATGGTCGTGACCGATTTATGCAACAAAGTCAAATACATGCTAAATTTGAAAATAATAAAACTCGAAGCAGGCAAGCAAATGAGCAATATATATTTTTTTAAAGATACAATTCATAGAAAATTATTTCATGGCTGGACAGGAAAAAATAGTGATAATATAGTGAAAAAATAGTGAAAATATCTGAGTTACCTAGAGAAGAAGCAACTGAATAAAGTTGAGAATATTATTTAAATATAAACAACGAAATCATACATCACCGTACAGAAGAATCTTACTATTCACAAGCACAATTCATGTAATACATTCTCCACATACATAATATACTGTCACTAAAAAATAAAATAGTGCAACTGATGTATCTCCGCTCATAATCCTCAACAAACAACATAATCCTTGCACACGTGCCTCACTTTACAAAGCACCACCCGATAATATACCAGAATGTATTCTCTTAAGATAATAGAAATATCATACTATGGTAGAAGCAACTCACACAATCACACATTTTATTTTGTTGCTCACCTATAATTTCACACAGCCGCAGTAGCGCGTGACGTTTAGCCATCTTTCACCAGTGTGTACAACCTGATAACTTGTACTATTCATTCGCTAGTTGTTTTAGGTAACTAAACACAGACATTCTTCTAGCCTCTCTCGCAAACAAAAGTAAATAAAGCAATCTCGTATATAACAACTGAAGGAAAACAGTGCTGCGTCAGTAGTCGGCGGATATTCGTTTTCAAATATTCTGTGATAGGATCAATGTGAATTAATTGCCTTGGCCAAGAATCCAACGTGTCACCCAATCTAAGTAGGAAACGAAACCACGACTCCACAGTCGAAGTCTCTCAGCCTCACTACTAGGTCACAGGTCTTTTCATCACATGCAACATAATTACCATCCGTCATTAAATCAACACAGGCCATACTTACCAAAATTAGCATCCAATAAAAATATGAAAGAAAATAGGCTCCACAAAAATCACAACACAGCAAAAAAGCGCAACGCACATTGTACGTGTTACGTATACACAACAGGCACAACATAAAAGGAATAAGAGAAACAAGAAGATAAAATTCTATAAAAATTAATGACTGTTATACTACACTGTTTCTAACAACGATTCACAGACCGCAGAAACCTGAAGACGCAGACATTCGTGAGCAAACGTTTTTTTGAAACTGTGGATAATAATAATGCTTTCCATTATTGGTACAAGACCAGTAATTTTGAGGGGAACGGTTTAGTCAATTATATTGACCCAATACTAAACTGGCGCATTATTTTATCGACGCCAAACAGATAAAAGGCGAGGTTGACATCGATAATGTGACAAGCTAGTAGAATCATTTGCGCCTTGGCAAAAAAGATTTGTGGCAATTCTTCCATCCCCGAGTTCTTGTTTCCTTCTATTTGAACTCATTTGAACTCGTAACAACAACAATAATCATAATAACAATAATGATATCTGTTATTATAATTATTATTATTATTATTATTCTCACCATCATCATAATTTTTCTTACCATCACCATCATCATTATTATTATTATATGGAAGAAGATCATGAATAAAGACAAAAAGAAGACGAAGAACAAAAACACAAAGGGACTATGTAACAAGAATACTTGAAGGAGTGGATTTATTAACAGTATAATCAGTGACTGACTGTTAATGAATTCCACTACTTTTGGTCTCCAGAATTGTTTAACAAAAATGGCAAACTACACGTCACATAAAAATTTTAACATGTACATGCATAATGAACTCAACAAAGTTTAATAATATTTCAGAAGCAGTAAACAACAGAAAAAACATATTTTAGAATTCAACATGAAACGAAAGCTAAAAGAGGAAGTCACATAAACAATAAGACAGAAATGAAAGCGATATATCTTACCAAAAAGCACATGTATTATGCTATATTAGATCTACGAATGCTTCTTTTATTATATATGTTATTCGACAGAAATACTTGAATACTTCATAGAATGTTCAATAAGTCAAACGAATATGGTGAAACTAAACAGACACAAGAATCGAAATAGAAACAGTTGGAATATATATGATAGAAATATGTCACTTTCAAATAGAAGGAAACAAGAATCACAATATAGCCACACAAAGAAAAGGACAATGTAAAAGTAGAAATTATGTAATATATGGACACACGAAACGACTTTTCTATTAAAAGAAACCCGAATTTGAAATCCCTTGCAATCAATTGTGTGTACGTAGCAGAAGTGCCTCACATTCAAAAATAATATTCGTCGTAGAAAAGTTTCACTAGCATCATGATATTTTGCTAAGCCTATTTTGAGAGAGGTGACTGAAATGGAGGAAGTTATAGAAACCTCACAAATTCTGGCAACATAATAGTGTCTGCTAAGCAAACATACAAATATCAGACTGTGTTATGAAACAGCAAAACTTATAGCATCTACCATTTGAAAGACAGAATACCGCAAACCAATATACAGATAGGCTGTCAACCTATTAATAGATGATGTATGAGTATCTCTACTCTAATAGAGTTTGCACACTCCCGAAGAAAACGAAAATCGTATCCTATAACTAGAATTGACGTCACGGAACAACTGTCTCAATTTGCATTGTAAACAATACTAATCTGGATATACAATATTCAAGGGGAAATAAACTATGTTTATCGATTACTTGTTATTTGAGGAAAGAGGTCGAACTTTGGTTGATCTTGAAACTGGTAGCTTTGAGTGACCTCTTACTACACAATGAGCATTGCATGACGTCCAACTTTTTCCCGTTTCCGGAAAGCATCCAAAAGGTGGCGGTTTATGTCAAACAACAAAGAAGTGCCCAGGGGGTACATTTAGTACGTTTTTTATGAATATAGACTAAGACACTCTCGATGTGGTTTGTCGCTGTTGTAAAAATAACAGGCAACTCTCCCTCAAATTACTACCCGTATTCATAACAATAGCCATTTTGGGGAATGCAATTGTAGGTGTTTGATAAAATGGTTTTGTCATGTTCAATCAGAGCTGATTTTGGGCTAGAAAATAATAACAATGCAATGGGTTGATCTGGAAGAATGGCTGGATACACCTGCTGAATGTATCGTGTATTGGAATACATTTCAGATTTATATGAATACAAAGGAACTACATTGTTGTAGAGATTGTCCGAGTAAATCTCGCGCAGGATACGAAAATCTACACAAATGAGAAACATGAATGACAATAGTAAACTTTCATCGTTGTTTCATCTATCATTATTATTATTCAATTCGTTAGCCATTTAAGCAATCGACTGCTTCATAAATCCTTCGATCACTCTGTTAACCAGCTAGGTTTGTCTTTTAGTTGTCAATCGTGACCTCATTTACAAGCCTTCTATACTCCAGATCTGTTCCGGTTTACAGATTCTATGTTTATACGCGGAGAAGATGAATGAGATGTCTATAACAGAAGAGAGAGAGAGAGAGAGGGAGATACAGAGAGAGAGGGAGATACAGAGAGAGAGGGAGATACAGAGAGAGAGGGAGATACAGAGAGAGAGAGGGAGATACACAGAGAGAGGGAGATACACAGAGAGAGGGAGAGAGACGAGAGAGAGAGAGACAGACAGACTGACAGGGAGTGGTAAAATATTCAGGACTCAATATCAAGATATATCTTCGACATATAAGAAGATTTTAATGTAAAATCCTACATACTTACATTCGTACATACTTACATTTCTGAAAGAGTGGATTTAGTGCAGTCTTTGCTAAAAGTCGGCAAAATGAGAACCTGTGGGGTTGTCTGAAAGAAGTGAGATGAACTGGTCACATTAATCTAGATGGAGATGTCACAGGCCTGTCAAGATAGTTCACTACAGAAGATGTCAAGATAGAGGTAAACGAGGAAACAGGGTAAGGTAACTGAGTTTGAGAGGTAGTGGTGGGAACGAATTCCTAAATCGAACGGCCTTAATTCAGATCCGATGTAACGAATTTATTATTAGTCTCTAGACTCAGGTCGGTCTTGATCAAGGAGGCCTATGATGAAATGTTTCCAAACTGTGGTTGTCACTCATTTTTCTTTCCTATAAAATATATTGAGTTATACTTTATTTGAAACATTCGTTTCTATGACTAGGACACTTTTTGAGAATAATTTCAAGGATGTTTCCAAGCGGTCGAAAGACAACAGAGAAGTTATTTTCTTTGTTTGGCTCCAGCATGATGGTGCTGCGGAGACCATACTCTCACAAATTATGCCAGACCAGTATTTCCACAAACCTGAACATCATAAGCAACTGCACCATCTCTTTTACGTTACAATAAATAACTATTACTTATAAATCTGTACGAAACCTGCAGTTATACAAAAGAATCATAAGTAAATACATAAATATTCTATGTTTGAATTTGTTTCTGGCAGTTGTATAAACTGCTATATTGCAATAGAAAGTGCACATGGATATTGTAGATTAGCATTACTTTCTTGCGTTTCTTTGAAGAATTAACAAGCAATCTTTACTCATCTGCTTTGCATGGCGTTCCAAATTGTTGAATTATATTTTCAATACTTTTCCAGTAAATGAGATTCCTTTGAAAATAAATCTATATGTTCTATTTGTCAATAACTGTATCATGCAAATACTTTTTTTTGTTTGCTTTGTCTTTGAGAGGGGGGAGTTATGACTTTCACACAGATGCTATGACTTGTAGATACATAGAGTTTATTATTCGGGCAGATAACATTATACAGATAACCATCTGCCCTTTTCAAATCATATTTTAATATTTAAAGGTTTTGGTATACTAAATCTTCATACTATATCTAATATTCATAATATCGTTCGAAATAATATATTTTATGTCATTCCTTTTCCGTAGACAAAGAAGAAAAAGAGAGTAAGCTGCAAAGCTAGAAAAGTAGATCATATATGTATGTATGTATGTATGTATGCATGTATGTATGTATGTATGTATGTATGTATGTATGTATGTATCTATCTATCTATCTATCTATCTATCTATCTATCTATCTATCTATCTCTCTCTCTCTCTCTCTCTCTCTCTCTATATATATATATATATATATATATATATATATATATATATATATCATTTTTGCGATGTGTGGTCTGGCGCTGACTTGCAATAAAATAAGAGTGGCTCTGCTGACTGATCTAGGCTGATTTTAAGTTTCTGTAGTATACTTTGGCCGTGATTGATGTTACAGGTTTCCAGATCACCAAACACTCAGCGTCAGCATCTTTTGATGAATTTCGTTTTTCGGACTGTGTTTTGGTGGCTCGTCTTTATCCAACCATTGTGCTGAACGTTTAGTGTTGTTGTGTTGGGTTCATTTCTCATCACATATTACAATACGATTCAAAAATGACTCATTTTTGAACCCAGTTATCCAAATTTTTCACTTTATCTATTTAAACTAGTTGAGTCAATATTATTTGCTTGCTAACACCAAGACACAACGATAATTCTGAGGCACTTTGAGATGGATCTGACCTGATGGTGGCTTTCAGTTCATCAATATCTACCTTTGTTTCTGGTCGACTGCATTACGCATTTGTGAGGTCAAAGTTCGCACAATGAAATTTTGCAAACCAATTTGATACAGTCTACTGTGTAATAAACATTACAATGAAATACTCCATTAATATTCCGAGCACCCTGTGATGCAGTATTTCCAAGAAAGAACTCATACTTCAAAACAGTACGAGTTTCACACTTATCCTTCTATAAAAAAATAGCAAAAAACAATTTATAAATTACTTATAAGGAGCAAAATGAGTTAGAATAAAGAAATATCTGCGTCAGCTTCCTAACAATAAATAAGGATTGTCAATATATAATAATGGCGCAAAATGAGCAGCTGTCAAAGTTTACCATATACCTTACTACAAATTTCATACTTGATGACCTACTATATATTTAATATATATATATATATATAATATCCAATAAACAACTCCCTTTCCTTGACATCCTAATTAAAATAGTCAATAACCACATCGAAACAGACATCATCTATAAACTTACAATCTCTTTAATAACTCACAATAATGACTTCTATTACCTTTATTCCTACCTCAGTTCATCTAATTGTATATATCTATCGTTACTTTCCATAAAAAGCCTTTATATTTTTTGATTTCCAATGTGCATTTTCGCTTATTTTTCTTCTTACTTTCGCCATACATTTTCACGGGTAGTTTCTATTTTGTTTTTGTAACATATTTCTATTATATATATATATAACAACAAGATGTTCATTTTATTTCATTTGATGGCATTTATAGAACTTCGTTTAATGGATTAATTTTTATAATGAACATTTGCGTACATATATTCATACGGATATGATAAGAAATTCGGAAATAACGTCTGATTAAAAATACATTCGAAACCTAGGGAATAATTCCCTTAGCGGAAGAAGTAAATTTTCATGCGGATAAATATTATATATGTGTGTGTGTGTGTGTATGTGTGTGCGTGTGTGAGTGTGTATATGTATATATGCATATGTAAATTTGTATATATATATA
>NC_068990.1:2678529-2681100 GCF_001194135.2 Octopus bimaculoides
TATATATATATATATATATATATATATATATATATATGTGGGGGGGGGTATATATATATATATATATATATGTGTGTGTGTGTGTGTGGGTGTGTATATGTTTGTGTGCCTGTGTTTGTCCACCCCAACATCACTTGACAACCAATGCCGGTGTTTTTAAGTCCCCGTAACTTAGTGGTTCGGCAAAGTGTCCGGTAGAATAAGTACTAGGCTTAAAAAGAATACGTCCCGGGCTGGATTTGCTCGACTAACGGCGGTGCTCCAGCATGGCCACAGTCAAATGGCTGAAACAAATAAATTCACCGAGAAAAACACACTACATGTAAGCCAGTAGGAGAAAGTATATCCAGTGTGGTTTTCTCGGAGAATTTATGGTGGCAATAGTGCCTTTTGACGTTTATTTTTCACTGCATGGTGAGGCGCAAGCCAAGCATTTATTACAATTATGTATATGATTATCATATATTTATATTAATTTACCTACGAGGTTTTATTTCCGCGCTGACCACTTGGAAAATATCATTTATCACTTTACCATTATTATATATATATATATACATATATATATATATATATATATTGATATTGATATTTCGATATCAATTTCGAGGTTATAAAATTTGATGCTCTGCTTAGTAATATTTTCAAGTTCGGTACTCCTTTCAATAGAATCCTTTCTACTGTAGATACACAACCTCACATTTGGAGGAAGGGATTAACCCGGTTACATCGAGCCCCAGTCTATATCTGGTACTTTATAATCGACCCCGAAGTGATGAAAGGCAAAGTCGTCTTTGGCGGAATTTCAATTTAGAACGTAGTGACTGACGGAATAGCGCTAAGCGTTTTGTCCGGCGTGCTAACGTTTCTGCCAGCTCACCGCCTTACTCCTTTCAATAAAACGGCATTCTGAAAATGTCTCCTGTATCTGTTTTGGAAACGGGGAAAAAATAAAAGGAAAAACAGATAATTCCAATTAAGCAGAAGTCAATTACATGCAGGTGTATATTAGCATACCATACATAATATGACATTTTTTACACTTGCGTGGATTAAATGCTCCCATTTTAATTTTGTAGGGAGAATCGACAGAGAAGTCTAACGATTTATATGTTGAAAGTATTCAGGATCTGGACGTATTATCAGTCATATATTCGAGTCGCCGATAACACAATATCTTACTCATAATTTACTCACGACATCTTTTAAAAAACTGTGTTTAGCATATAAATAATGCAGCTGTATTACATTATTAATCTTAAAGAAAAATTCGAAATTTCAAAACACCCAGCGTACCATATGCTGCTACCCTGAAATTTTCCACATTTCGCGTAACGCACAACGCATCCAAGAGGGCGCTACGTGGGTGCTACCCTTCACGTAAGAATCTACGAATGTAGAGGGAACATGAATACTTAATAAATGAGGGGAAAAAGTTATTCTTTGATATATTCACTAGTATCTTACTCTTTTACTCTTTTACTTGTTTCAGTCATTTGACTGCGGCCATGCAAGAGCACCGCCTTTAGTCGAGCACATCGACCCCAGGACTTATTCTTTGGAAGCCTAGTACTTATTCTATCGATCTCTTTTGCCGAACCGCTAAGTTACGGGGACGTAAACACACCACCATCGGTTGTCAAGCGATGGTGGGGGGACAAACACAGACACACAAACATACATATATATATATATATATATATATATATATATATACATACATATATACGACGGGCTTCTTTCAGTTTCCGTCTACCAAATCCACTCAAGGCTTTGGTCGGCCCGAGGCTATAGTAGAAGACACTTGCCCAAGATGCCACGCAGTGGGACTGAACCCGGAACTATGTAGTTGGTAAGCAAGCTACTTACCACACAGCCACTCCTGCGTCTATATAATATTTAAATGAAATATAGCGTTAAATCTAATTTATAAATATACATGACTTTTTCTTGATATAATTAGATTAACTCAGAAACCACGAGTTGTTCCTAGTTTAAAAGAAAAGAAAAATGGTTAGAATTGCATTATTTTGTTTGTTAAACCTGCATGTCTCCAAATTCCAAATAATTTCAAGTCTAGGATAGGAAATATTTTCTACTATAGAAATGATGGCGCTTTAAGTGTGCAACATAATGATCGATACCTGCACAAACACACGTACACGCACGAATATATGTATATAAGTATATTATAGATGTATGTATATGCAATACACGTACACATATTTACACTCACACACACACATTATATGTATATATCAAAACACACACCCGCACACACACATATATACATATATAAAGTAACGTTTGTGTGTTCGTGCGAAGGCTGTGTGTCGTGTTCTTGGGCACGACACTTTATTTCACGTGACTCCCTTTCACTCAGAAGTAGGCCAAGCCGTGTCGACCTTTGACCTTGCCATGGGTAACATCCGTGGCGTAGTGAGAGGAGGCTCGTATGCATGGGCATAAACAACCTTGAGTGTAATTGTGCCTTGGAGAACTTTCTATGTGCAATCTCATGATCATTCATGACCGACACGGACCATTACGATATATATATATATATATATA
>NC_068990.1:2681975-2689132 GCF_001194135.2 Octopus bimaculoides
TATATATATATATATATATATATAGAGAGAGAGAGAGAGAGAGAGAGATATAGATAGATACGGCAGACTTCTTTCAGTTTCCATTTACGAAATGTACTCACAAAGCTTTGGTCGGCTCAAAGGTATAGTAGAAAACACTTGCCAAAATGCTACAAAGTAAGATTGTATTTGGATAGTTTGCAAAAGTTTTAATACATAACCGATTTGCATCTTCATACAGCAACTTTATGCAGCGTTATCTCCCAATTTAGTATTCAAATTGATCAGGGGTCGACTCTTACAGTCTACTTTCGTTTGTTAGTGGATGGTAATGTACAAACTGATATAATTAGTATCAAATTAATATCCCACAAAAATGTTCATTAGACCGATGTATATAACTTGAAACAAATACAAGTATAGAAAAGAAATGTTTTGTCATATTTACATTTATTATATTACTTCAAGCGATTTACTCACCGAATAGTCTAACAAAAAGGACATCAATATTCGTTTATGTGAATGCGAGGCAACATAATTAACCTCTGTCAATATTCTGATTTTCAGAAGTCCATCTATCAATTTACTTGGTTTATCAGTGTTACCTTAGATGAATACATTTATGTATTAATTGACAGAACTTAATCACTAACATCAGCATTGCAGGCACTATCACCATTCATATATTATATCTTATGTTGTTTAAAAGGAACTGCTGTGTCAGAATGAATATCAACATTAAGAATAATACATGGAGAAGCACTCGCTATTGGTATCGGAATACTTACAAATTGTACATTGTTGTTGTCACTTAATGGAATTTTTGTCTTGTGTCAACTGACGCTTCCCCATGCACCGGCTACAATCACATACGTTCTATATATCTCTTCAATTAATGGATCTACTCTTCAGGTTATTCATCGTTTCTCTCATGTCTTAATATACTCAGGTTTGCTTCTTTTCAAATGAATAATGTGTCCAGTGAAGTTTACACCTTCATCTGTCTTAAAACAGAGAGAGCCTAAAGAGAATTAATTCATGATTCTTAGCTATAGAATTCTGATTCTGAATGACGAAACCTGACGGGTACAAGTATCGGCCAATTCGATCGGTTCCATTAATTAACTGGTACACAAGTATAGAGACTACTTAAAGTTAAGCAAAATTACTTCGACAGGGTTTCAACGTAAAATACTGGGACTTGATACTGCACCGGATCAAGGGAATAATTTCATCCATAGATTGTGAGTTCAGGAGATATGATGTTTATTATAAAAACAAAAGATTTATTGTCTGCTATCCAGACAAATGGTGCTGTACTAAACTAAATCGAGTACGATGATTACGAATCAGAACTCAGAATTGCTGTAGCACGTCGGGATTTTGAGTTATACACATAGTTATATATTAATACTATATTAGACTCAGGAATAGTTAAGTTCAAGGCAAATAATTATTATAATACCATATTAGTACTGTATATAGGAAATTTATGTTCTAGACAAATTGTATTATAATATAATGGTACATTGTATGTTTATGTTAAGGGAACACTCATTTTATTTTTGATATGCTCAACTCTGAAATGTTTGAGACACTTGCTCTTGTGCTTGTAGGAACCTGCAGTAGTGGCCCATCATGTGTGGATTGAACCGGCCTTGATACCTCGTTTCCATTTCAGATGTGTACTAATGAGACCTTTCACCATGCTCATCACCAAGGGCACCAAGATTTGCTGGGAAAAAATCGAGAAGAGAATGCAAGAAGTGCATTTTAAGTGCATCCCATTTAAGTTCATCCCATTCTTTCCTAGACTGTTAGCATGTTGTTTATTAAATCAGCATAGTTTTCAGCCCTATGATTTCCAAGAGAGTTCTGTACAACTAACACGAACGAATCCCCATGCCGTCAGCTCAACTGTATTCAGTTTACCTCTGACTTTGCTAGCAGATATCAATTCTCTGATATCGGGTCCAATGAAAATGCCTGCTTTCAGTTTTGCATCACTTTTCTCTGCACCAAATTTTACTTTTAGCTACTGGATGCCACAACCATCATATGTCATTGCTTTTATGAAGTCTTTGATGAGGCCGAGTGTGATGTGAAGGGGTGAAAGGAAGATATTTTGCATGTCTACCAGTGCCATATTCTGCACATTGTCCCGACCAACTATGCGCTCATCTCTTACAGGCCAGTCCTTTACACTGTAATGAGTGCTGTCGTCGCAGTTGTTCCAAACACACAAGCATATTATTATTTGATATATCCCAGCTGCAGTCCTAGGAGGCGGGAATTTTTATTTTAGTCTTTTGAAATCACTTTCATTCACCAGCACACATTTCACATATGCGGTAGGGTCCTCTAAATTTACCTTTGGAAAACTTTAATTTTTTAATTTCTCTCGCTAGTTTGCTATTTCTCCAATCGTGTTGGGGGATTTGATAAATTGTCGTGTTTGCATGTGTTTCTGTGGGCTTAGTGGCGGGAGGGGCTTGGAGGGGATTGGTGTCTGCATTGAGAGGACTAGATAAAGCGGGAATTAGAGGGACTGGAGCGGGAGAAGGGTGGGGACCGGGGTCCTTGGGTGGTGAACTTTTCCTCTTTCTTCTTTTTCCTCCGGTCACCGTCGACCAATCGCAGTTATCTGTCTCTTGTTTCTCCACCTTTTCTGATCCTTCAGTCAGCGGAGGTGCAGTTACTTTTTCGCCGGGGCCAACTAGTGGTGTTACTGCTCGTAGTGGAGAGTAATCTACTCTAATGTGGCCTTTCTGACCGCACTTGAAATATCGCGGTTTCCTGCCCCCCATTAAATGGCGTCAACTATGTTCTCTAGCACTCTGGGGCGGCGTGGATGATCTTTAATTCCCTTGCCCGTTATGTTGCAGGAATTTGATAATTTAGGGGATGGAGATGTTATCTTCCATCGCTATTATAATAGCTGCCACAATCCAACTAGCCTCCACTTCCGGTGGTATCTCCTCCACCCTTACCATGGAAGCAAGTCTCTCAAGGTAAGTCTCTCAGAGCACCACCACTGACGTATTTCTAGAGGCCATAGAATAATAGTCCTTTCTTCTGTTTTAAACCGCACATCCACCGTGGCGCACTAACTCCCTCTGGTAACGTATGTAATGTCACTCCATGTGTCTTTCAGACATTTTTCTATTTTTTATTTGATACAATGTCTATCCTTTTCTTTTCTAAATCAAATGTTTTATACACATTTATTTCTTTTTCAAATCTACAACTTACCTCCCTTGGCGGGGTCACAACAATTTTGTGCGCTTCTCTTTTTATTAAATCTTTGAATTTCTTTAATTCTTTCTTACTCATCTGTGCCTTCTCTCTCATATTAGCAGCCACTGCTGCAAAACTCTTTCCTCCCTTCACCTTGTCGATATTATTAACGCCTATCAACAATTCTTCCTCAGAGGACTCTATGTCGGAATATGAATGCATAATAATACAACGCACTCACTCCTCAGAGAGAGGGCAAAGGTAACAAATCCACCGAAAGCCAGACAAAACAAAATGTTCACACAAAAGCTTTTCAACAATATTTAGCAACAAAAACACTTTTCAACAATATTTAGCAATAAAAACACTTTTCAACATGACATTCAAAAGTAACACTAACCATTGGGGAAAACCTTTTGCGTTGTGAGACTAGCCCGAACTTTCAGCACGAACTCCCTCGTCAATGGGCAATAGTAATCTTCATTTTTCATCCACACAGTAAAAACGTGCCAATATCATACCACCTACGATTTCAACAGCCACGTTACCATAAACAATTCTTTTTTCGTCTTCGCAAGCAAAACCAGAGAGCGGTGTTCTAATTCGCGTCGTACGAATGAGAATTTATCTAAATATAATTATTTTCGTTCGGGACAATATATATATAGCTATGGCATATTCTGTTAAGAACGTAGTAATGTAGAACAGTATAAAGCTCGTCAAACCTTCAGATTTCACTCTGTGCTATCCAGTAATAGTAGAATACGGACTTCCAGACTTGCGTTTGGGCATTTGTCGTGTGTGAATAGATAATTGACTCTTAATCATTTTTCACTTATATATAATATATATATATTATATGTGTGTGTCAGTGAGTATGTGTGTTTGTGTAGATAGATAAACAGACAGACAGTCAGACAGATAGATAGATAGATAGATAGATAGATAGATAGATAGATAGATAGATAGATAGAGAGATGGATGGATGAATGGATGGATGGAGATACATGCAAACATACAAAGAGATGCAAATCACGCATACCTATATTTTTCAAGGGGACGCATCGCTTGAAGCTACCTTCTTTTTCTCTTCATTTTGGGATAGTGCTGTTGCTTTTAGTAGCGAAAACCTCTTGAAATACATTGTAAGCACTCTGATTACAGTATAAGCAATGGCATAGGTAAAAGAGCTGCTGTCATGCGATTATTCACAATGCTGTATATGAATCGATGACTACTAACGAAACGCTGATATTTCCACTCGTAGGAAGACTGCCTATTACATTCTCATTTTTCTCAGTATATTTGACCCAAATAGAAATTTTGTCCCAAATAGAATAGATATAAATAAATTAAAAAAATAATAAATAAAAGCTCCAGAGAATTAGATCGTGAGAATTCCATCCTGTATATCCATCACATTACTGTCTCTTCAATTTGTGCACATTTTCAGCGTAAAATTTTTCATGCTCCATAGGAAAAATCTAATTTAAATCTAAATGAATCGATTTGTTTGACTAAATACAGAAGAAAACTAATAAACTTCACATGATTTTTGCGTAATTGCTCAGCTTGGATGAAACGAGAGAGGATAATTGCACCAATGCACATAAATTACACCACTGCATATAAATAGCAAAGCTATAATTTTCAAAATCATTATATTGAAAAGAACACCTATCAAATAAATTGCACGCAAAATGTTTGTAATGAAATTGTTCGATATGTTGAAAATCTATATATTTAACTATAAAATAGAAACAAGTATCGACATTTACTATGACAATAAAAATCACTTTTTTTTCATACACAACAGATCATAATTTATCAAAGTCTATGAAATTATAATAAGAAATTCCTAATTTCATGCTGAAAATATATCACTTCTGAAAAAAGTCGTGTTCGTGTAGTGTCTGTAATCAATGTACATTACAGCATAACTTTCTTAGTTAATCACCAAATTTGCATTTTCTATCACGCGAAGTTAATGAGGTGGACGCAAAGTATTGGGAGACTGAATCTACGATCCGTTTCATAAACACACTACATCAATCTCTCTCGTTTTCTGTCTTTAAAAACATGGTATAACCCATTGGAAACTAGAGCTGAATGTTCCAAATATTCAGTTTTATTCTACAGCTTCAAGATGACTCCATAATATTTACGAGCAAAATGTAAGGTACCATATGGAGAGTAATGCTCTTTACTGCTAGATGTACCAATATATGTAGTTCTCCCGTAGAAGAACCGTAATTAAATTCTGAGAAGCTACTCTATTCATAGTTTGGTAGCAAGACAGCAACAAGCCATAATTAACTCTTTGTTTATTTCCTACTTCAATCCACGAAAAGTTAAAATTCATAGGTTTTGCCTTATCACGTTACAAGAGCAATAAAAAATATGTGAAAAAACTATCTCTAAATACGTAATTATTTGCACTTTTGTGTGAATTAGTGCACATTGATTTACTTCGTTCTCAAATTTATTCATCACTTCCTATATTTGTCTCGGTGCGTATATAAATAATATATATATATATATATATATATATATATATGCATATATATATGTGTGCATATGTATCTATATACATATACATAAACACACACACACACACACACACATATATATATATATATATATGGAGACGTATTTTGTATATTTGTGTGTATACGTATCTCTGCCTTTCTGTATGTGTAAATATGTGTGTAACTACATATATGTCTGTATAAATGTATCAAGAAATATGAAGCTTTATTGCTTAATTTACAGATGAAAATATGCTAATAATTAAATGGTAATTATTTCCATTCACATAACCAATTTCTATTCAAACTGTATATAAATCTGTTTTAATGTTTTAATGATATGTTTACAAATAAAGAGTTTCAATTCTTCCCTCGCAATTACTGTCTGAATTAATGTCATCGCAGAAATAAATGTCAATAAATTTAAGATCTTATATATCTGGAAAGTGAATTTATATAAGGATGTCCTGGTCTTACATCTTATTCCCAGAAAACATATGCGAGGTATCATACGTTTTTTCAACAAACTTTAATCGATAATATATACTTGATATATTTTATGATAGTGACACCATTTCAAATATGGTGTTTCTTTTGTATGCCCTTGAAGATATCAGCTGAAGTATTTCTCTTGCTCTTCATCGAGAAACAGTAAATGTTCAAGTTCAATCTTTCATGCTATGTAAACTTATTTGGTTTGGAGGCTATGATAGTGACTGCTAGTTTCATTAGAAGCATTCTAGCATGTGGTCAATAATTACTGAAAATCCAACTTCAACAAGTCAAAAACATCAGCAAGAATATATCTATTACAATTGAATTAATCACTTTTGCTCGGAGTGCCTATTTACAATGCAAAGTTTTATTATATTGCGTTCGTCATATAAGTTAATATCTGTGCACAGAAACAGAAAGCTACGTTCATTCTTTCATACCATCTGTGATATCCATGATTAAGCAGTTTTGTGCTACATTTTAGATCGCAATACAATTCTTCCGAAATATTCCAGTTTATAGAATGTAATGACTCTATCAACAAACCCGCGATATTATGTACAAATATAATATCCATTAATTCCTTCATATCGTGAACAATGCCTTACACGTAAACATTACATACACTGCATATATTGCTTCAAGGACCGTCAATCGAAACTATTGATCAAGTTAGATCATGTCATAATATTTCAGCGTTGCTTCAATATCCCAAATATTGCTTAAGGATGCAGTCAACTATATTTTCATAGACATTTGTATTTTCTTGTTCCAAGCAACTTGCAGAAGTCTGGTTACTTCACCACCCAGAACTATCATCATCAGAAACAACATGTAGAAAGTACAAATTTCTACAGCATATGTATATCCCCCCCACCGCACACACACCTACATACATACATACATACATACATATAT
>NC_068990.1:2689533-2691976 GCF_001194135.2 Octopus bimaculoides
TATATATATATGCATACAGACACATATGCGTGCGCGAATGTGTGCGTGTGCGTATATGTCTGTGTTTGTGTGTGCATATGTATTAAGTTAGTATGGTGTCTAAGTGAATTAAATGTATTTCGACGTAAAGTTATGAACGGAAAATTATATTATTGTTTCTAACACACAGTGATTTTGGTAAAGGATGTAATCATAGGCAGGAAACCAGAACGACTATGAACCCAAAAATGCAAATTTAATTAGAATATATAGCTTCATGATTAGAAACCAAGAATCTCAGGTTTGCAAAAGTGGGTTAATAGATCAGAGATTCAAATTTTCAATATATTATACTCACAATAAATACAGAGATGATTTACAATAGAAATTTTCTTTTATTGCTATGCATTACTATAATGTAATGTAACCTGGAGCGTTTACGTACCATAAAAGGGGAATATATAAGAGTTTAGGTGAAGTAAGAATGTACAATCTCCGAACATAACAAGCAATTTCTTTTTTAAATCAATATAAATTTCACGTGGACACATTTTATTTGGCCATTGGTTAGTGTTCAAACATTGTAATACACGACAAAAGTAAGAACTTACCGTGTATATACTTACTCGCGAAAACAAACATAACCTTCCCTCACAAGAAGAAGAAGAAGAAGAAGAAGAAGAAGAAGAAGAAGAAGAAGAAGAAGAAGAAGAAGAAGAAAGGGGAAGAAGAAGAAGAAGAGGAAGAAGAAGAAGAAGAAGAAGAAGAAGAAGAAGAAGAAGAAGAAAAGAAGAAGAAGAAGAAGAAGAAGAAGAAGAAGAAGAAGAAGAAGAAGAAGAAGAAGAAGAAGAAGAAAGACGGGAGTGGTATTATTCGGTTGTAGAGGCTGTCCGTGAAATCTAGTTTAATGTTCAAGTGGCCTCCTGTGGTCGTAGCAGCAGTAGTAGTAGGAACTGTACTGAATAGATTCGTGGGTAACGACTGTTCTAAAAATAGTAGTATCATCCGTGGTGGAAGCATTCATAACAGGTTTATATTTTGCGATAAAATAGGATTTCTTTGGTAATAATTATAATCTTTGCGCTGATTATAATTTGCATTGTCCCTAAATTTATAAATAGGTAAAATTCTAAAATTCTAAGGTTATGTTGTTCATTAGTGACGCAAATGACTATGAGTTCACGTAATGCTATTTTCCTGTATTCTCGTAGTTTAATATGGGATCTATGTACGGCTGTCCTCAGACGCAGACTGATTATAGTTTGACCAATGTATTGGTCTCGACACCCTGAGCAAGTTAATACATATATCAAGTTTTCCGAAGCACATGTGAAGTTGCTTTTCACTGTAAAACTTTGACCCCGTTTGAAAGAGAACTCCGATCTCTCAATTAGGTTGACACAAATACCACAGTTAGGTCTTCCGCATTTTTTATTTGTCGGTTTCGATGTTGTTGACGATTGTACTTCGGGTTGTGTTAGAATACTTTTGATCGACTTGGGATGTCTTTTGCTCTTTATGATGGTGTGCGTTAGGAAGATTTGATTAATTATATGGTCCCTTTTTAGTAAAGGAATGTTCTAGATGGTGTTGAAGCCTCAGTGTTTGGTGGTTGTGTGTGGATATGTGTCGTGGGGCTTTTAGCTGTAATTTATTTCTTAGTTTGGGATGTCTGAGTTCGTGGATGTTGAGTTGCAGGGCACGTTGAAAACATATATCAATTAGGGATGGTGGGTAATTCCTTCTGACGAGTATATCCTTCAGCTCATGTAGCCATGTGTTCCTGGTGCTCGTATCAGATACTATAATGCTAATGCTTTTGGCCAGGTAGAAAGAAATATTCATTCTAGCGTGTCTAGAGTGACATCAGTTCAACGGTAGATATTGCTTGGAGTCAGTGGGCTTATAGCATGTGTCCGTTTCTGTATTGCTGTTGGATGTCTTAATGAAGATGTCGAGGGATGGAAGTTGTTGTTGGCTATATACCATCCTAAATTGAATGTCAAGTCCATTTAGAAGTGCTTGAAATTCTTGAAGTCTCTTTATACCTTGATACCAAAGAATAAAGTAGTCATCTAGATATCTCTTCCAGTTATTTTCCATGTAAAGGGAGAACAAGCTTCCATATCATTCTAGTACTTTACGATAAAGAGTGATTTCTAGGTGCTCCATAGCTAGGTTAGCAAAGGTATAGGCCATTCTTTTCACCAATTTAACTAGTTTGTCTTCTGAATTAATTTCCAGCTTTGTTTCACTCTTAGTTGAAAAAGCTGAAAAGACAGAAACCGGAACTAACCATTACAAAATGTATTTCATAATGAAATTATTTCAGCATTTTCTACCTTGTCATATTTTGCTTATACATATCGACTGGTCCCACTTTTCAACATTATACACACACATATGTATACATACATATATATATATACATATACATATGGATACATATATATATATATATATA
>NC_068990.1:2694539-2695474 GCF_001194135.2 Octopus bimaculoides
TATATATATATACATACACACACACACGCACACACACACACACACACACACACACACACACACACATATATATATATGTACAATGCTGAAGACGCCTCTGGTTGCATGTGGTGGAATGGAACCATTTTCCCCGCACATTCTTCTAAATTGCGTATATTATTTTCATGTAAATGCGTGAAATCGATTTTTTATGAAGTTAGACTACATATTGCATTATCGCGTATATACATATACATACATGCTTGCATATATACATACATACATATACATAGATACATACATACGTATGTGTGTATGTGTATGTGTGTGTGTGTGTATGTGTGTGTATGTGTGTGTGTATGTGTGAGTGTGTATGTGTGTGTGTATATGTGTGTGTGTGTATAATTTGACAATTCGTCTATTTATATAAGTGCACCGTAGAATGTCAGTCAATAGGGCTTTTTGGTCTCTGAATATAGTTTGTAAATATAAACAGACATCTATTTTGACAGCATGTCGTTTTCTGGCGTTCCTGCTATGTGTAAACAAATATATAAATATAATTTCCTTATACTCACAGGTACATACACAAATCCGCAGAAACACGCACATACACAGACACACACACACAAACACGCACACACACTCATACACACGCATATATTCACATACTTAAAGATGTGTGTTTGTTTAAATATATAAAGGGATAGAGAGATCGAGAGAGAGAGGAATATAGGTATATACGTAGAGACAACTCGACATCTAATTATTTTATAGACGTTTATATCTCTTTATACACACACACACACACACACACACACACACACACACACACGCCTATATAAATACATGCATGCGTAACTCACACGCAGGCATAGAGGCACAAAAACAGATACATTCATATATATATGTATATATATGTATATATATGTATATATATATATATATATATATAT